>NW_022265549.1:0-10762 GCF_002021735.2 Oncorhynchus kisutch | reverse complement strand
ATTAGATTGTTGGTTGTGAAGAGACAGTGGTTTATTTTGCTGGGTTAGAGTTAGATAGCAGTGTCTGGGCTCTTTTAGGGGAAACAGAAAGGGAGCTTTAGCATCAGTTTGGGCACTCACACAGACACCACACACACCACACAGTCTCACAAAAAATGTGCTGTGTCTGTGTCAGTGGAGGCAGGTATGTGGGAGCACACACAAACAGTCAGAGTGTAAGGCATGGGCGAGTGAGGATCATTGAAACAGAGTTCAGATTCAAGAAGAGTTCCAGAGCAGTGGCATCTGAACCCTGGGCTTCTATATCAGCTATCTGAACAGACTTATCCTAAACAGCCACAGGCACAAACACCTATGCACATACACCTACACAAATACACCTACACCATATACACATACACCTGAACACATGCACCTATACACATACACCTACACACATACACATAAACACATACACCTACGCACATACACCTACACACATACCTACACACCTACACACACACAATATAACATACACCTAACACAACACCTACACATACACATATACACATACACCTAAACACATACACCTACACACATACACATAAACACATACACCTACACACATACCTACACACCTACACACATACACAAACACATACACATATACACATACACCTAAACACATACACCTACACACATACACCTACACACATGCACGCACACGCAGGCACAACAGCATTGCGCAGGGAGAAGAGTAATAGAGTTTGCTGCGTAGAGAGAGATTTGGGAAAGAAGCTGAGAGAGGGGGGAGACAGAAGAGGATGAGAGAGGGAGAGAGAGCGAGAGAGAGAGAGCAAGAGAGAGAGAGGCATTCTCCAAACCGTCTCCTATCCTTTAGTCATGGTCTGACTGGCTGTGAAGTAGACATTACTGTCAGCTCTTGTTAACAATACCCAAAAGTCTCCCATAACTCTCAGAAAACTCGAACATAACTCTAACATATTTGATGTCAGCACAAAACATGGAGTTTGTCACTTGTACAGTAGATACATAGAGCTGCTATGAGATGAGTTGTTTAGCCTTATCTCTTGTTGTTCTGCACCCCCCCCTCCTCTTTCTCTCTCCTCTCCTCTCCTCTCCTCTAGAAGTCTGATGTCTATGTGCTCCTTCATGTGGGGCCAGTTGTGTTGCTCCTCCTTCTGATGTTGGTGTCCAGTTGTTGAACTCTCTCCTGACCATTCGATGGAACCACAAACAGACCAGCAGCAGCTACTGTGACGCCACCCACTAATCACCTGACTCTTCACCCCTTTACCTTTGAACCCTCACCCCTGACCCATACTCTTGACCTCTAACCCCTCACTCCATATCTTAACCTTACTCCTCTCCTCTCCTCCTCCTCCTCTCCTCTCCTCTCCTCTCCTTCCTTCCCTCTCCTCTCCTTCCCTCTCTCCTCTCCTCTCCTCTCCTCTCCTCCTCCCCTCTCTCCCTCTCCTCTCCTCTCCTCTCCTCTCCTCTCTCCTCTCTTCCTCTCCTCTGCACTCACTCCACTCCACTCCACTCCACTCCACTATGTATCCCGCATCTCTACAGTCCTCCTAGCTGTGTTTGTGTCGGTGTGTGCTAGTGTCTCTGGGGGTGGACCCCCTCACCCCGTCGAGAGATCCGGATCGAGGGAGACCTGGTCTTGGGGGGCTGTTCCCAGTCCATGAGAAGGGGGGAGGGATAGAGGAGTGTGGGAGGGTGTGAACGAGGACAGAGGGATCCAGAGGTTGGAGGCCATGCTGTTTGCTATAGACAGGATCAACTCTGATCCTACTCTACTGCCTGGAGTCAGTCTGGGAGTTCACATACTGGACACCTGTTCTAGAGATACATACGCACTGGAACAGGTTGGTGAGCACTCACACACATACACACATACACACTCACACACATACACACAGAAGCACACACACATTTGATTTCTTCCTGCTTTTTAAGCTTTTGCTGTAGAAAAATTATACAAATGACATAATAAGCTTGCCCTTTAAATAAATATCAAGGTAAGCCTAATTGTAGCTCATAGAAAACACTGTCAATATTACATTTACAGTCTTTAAATAAGTGTTTATTGAGTATGTGTGTGTGTGCTTCCCAGGCGCTGGAGTTTGTGCGTGCATCTCTGACCAAGGTGGACGATACAGAGTTTATCTGTCCTGATGGATCCTACGCTCTACAGGAAGACATTCCCCTGGCCATTGCTGGAGTTATAGGAGGATCCTATAGCAGTGTGTCTATACAGGTAAACACACACACAGAAACACACACACACACACAAACACACACACACACACAAATACATTCACACAGCTCCAGTGGTATGGTATTGTGACAGAGTAAGGTGATTTGCATAATTTAGCATAACATCTCCTCCTCTTCTTCTGTGACTGCACAAAGCATCCTCCCCTCTCCCCCTCTCCTCCCCTCCCCCCACTCTCCTCCCCTCCTCTTCTCCCCTCCCCCCACTCTCCTCCCTTCCCCCACTCTCCTCTCCTCTACCCCATCTCCTCTCCTCCCTCTCCTCTCTCTACCCCCTCTCCTCTCCTCCCTCTCCTTTCCTCTACCCCCTCTCCTCTCCCCCTCTCCTCCCCTTCCCTCTCCTCTCCACAGGGCTCCTCTACTCTATCAGACCCAAATCCCTCATCTCTACAACTCTGTCTCTGTTTTTCTCAGTCTCTCTTTTTTTAGTCAATCTCTCTCTCTCTTTCTCTTCCTCTCCACCTCTCTCTTGTATTAAAAGCTGTCACTCCCTCACTCTGAGGGGAGAGCCCAGTGTATTCTGACCTCAGTCCACTCTCCTCCTCTCTCTGATAGGCATTGTTATCCCTCATCACTGTTTTTTTCACCACATACAATTACTCTTTGTTTTCTCCGGGTTGACAGTCTTTGTTGTTGTTTGGCCTGTGTACCCACAGGGCAGTCAGTGTGTGTGTGTGTGCGTGTGTGCGTGTGTGTGTGTGCGTGGTGTTGTGTGTGGGTGTGTGTGTGGTGTGTGTGTGTGTGTGTGTGTGTGGTGTTGTGTGTGTGTGGTGTGTGTGTGTGTGTAAAATCTTAATCAGGAGAACGTGACCAGAAAAAAAGTGAATATCATATGGAGCCTAGACCCCTTATGTCCATCACTAATGGATGAGTCCGCAGTTTATTGACTGTGTATAAACTTGCACAACTGTGTGTGTGGATTTGCATCTGTGTGTGTCTGTTTCTCATGTCTGTTTGCCTCTCTCTCCCAGGTGGCCAACCTGCTGCGCCTCTTTCAGATCCCTCAGATCAGCTATGCCTCCACTAGCGCCAAGCTCAGCGACAAGACACGCTATGACTACTTTGCCCGCACGGTGCCCCCTGACTTCTACCAGGCCAAGGCCATGGCAGAGATCTTGCGGCTGTTCAACTGGACCTACGTGTCCACGGTGGCATCAGAGAGGGAGACTACGGAGAGACGGGCATTGAGGCCTTTGAACAGGAAGCCCGTATGAGGAACATCTGCATCGCTACCTCTGAGAAGGTAGGGAGAGATAGAAGTGGAAATAAGGGAGATAATATAGGGAGATTGACAGTGAAGGAGATAAGGTTATCAGGAGATTATATAGGGAGATTGACAGTGAAGGAAATAAGGTTATCAGGAGATTATATAGGGAGATTGACAGTGAAGGAGATAGGCGCAGACCTATGTTAGAATATAGAAGAGCAAGCATAGAAGAGATGAGAGGTTGATCAGACAGAAACAACAGGAGAAGGAGATGGGTTTAGGGTTAATCCTACCACGCCTGCTACTATGTATTTAGCCTGCTATTCTATGTACAGATGCAGGTCTTATTTTGAGCCAGTTTGCAACAGCAGGAAAATAATCCTGCAGCAACAGAAAATGTAAATTATTATAATTAATGGACAATTTTGAAGGGGTTGATACATTTTTCATAAGGAAAAATACAAGTCTTAAATTTCAAAGTGGAAATTACAAACTGCAATACAGGTTTAACGTTTCCTGCAGTGGAGGATAGTCTCCTGCAACAGGGTGATCAAATAAAGATCCTACATCTGTAGTAGACCTCTTCAGATGTGTGTTTACTCCCTCTGTGTCCAGTGTAAATAACTGAAGGATGTTCCTTCTCATGTCCAGGTGGGCCGCTCTAACGCTAAGAAGTCCTATGAGGCATGATCAGGCAGCTCCTCCAGAAGCCCAACGCCGCAGTAGCTGTCCTCTTCCTGCGCAGCGATGAAGCTCGGGAACTGCTCTCTGCCGCCGCACGACTCAACACCACCTTCATCTGGGTGGCCAGTGACGGCTGGGGGGCACAGGAGAGCATTGTCAAGGGCAATGAGGCCACAGCCAACGGGGCCACTCACCCTGGAGCTGGCGGCCAATCCCGTGCCGGCATTCAACCGCTACTTCCTGTCTCTGGATCCAATCAACAACCACCCGCAACCCCTGGTACCGAGAATTCTGGGAGCAGAAGTTCCAGTGCTCGCTTGGAGGAGGGGGTGGAGGAGTAGGAGCTGGGGCAGGGGCAGGAGCAGTAGGGTCAGGGGGAACTGTGTCTCTCTCTCTCCCTCCCTGTGAGAAGGGTGTGTTGGTGGATGATAGTAACTTTGAGCCGGAGTCCAAGATCATGTTTGTGGTGAATGCGGTATATGCTGTGGCCCACGCCCTCGATAAGATGCAGAGAACACTGTGTTCCAACACCAGCAAGCTCTGTGACAGCATGAAGGCTCTGGATGGACGCAAGCTCTACAGAGACTACCTTCTCAACATCAGCTTCACAGGTCAGTACTGTAGGCTACCTCCTCAACATCAGTTTCACAGGTCAGTACTGTAGACTACCTCCTCAACATCAGCTTCACAGGTCAGTACTGGTAGGCTACCTCCTCAACATCAGTTTCACAGGTCAGTACTGTAGACTACCTCCTCAACATCAGCTTCACAGGTCAGTACTGTAGGCTACCTACTCAACATCAGCTTCAGAGGTCAGTACTGTAGGCTACCTTGTGATCATCAGTTTCACAGGTCAGTACTGTAGACTACCTTGTGATCATCAATTTCACAGGTCAATACTGTAGGCTACCTTGTGATCATCAGTTTCACAGGTCAGTAATGTAGACTACCTCCTCTACATCAGTTTCACTGGTCAGTACTGTAGACTACCTCCTCTACATCAGTTCACTGGTCAGTACTGTAGACTACCCTCCTCTACATCAGTTTCACTGGTCAGTACTGTAGACTACCTCCTCTACATCAGTTTCACTGGTCAGTACTGTAGAACGTACCTTGTGATCATCAGCTTCACTGGTCAGTACTGTAGGCTACTTACTCAACATCAGCTTCAGAGGTCAGTACTGTAGGCTACCTTGTGATCATCAGTTTCAACAGGTCAGTACTGTAGACTACCTTGTATCATCAATTTTCACAGGTCAATACTGTAGGCTACCTTTGTGATCATCAGTTTCACAGGTCCAGTAATGTAGACTACCTCCCTCAACATCAGTTTCACTGGTCAGTACTGTAGACTACCTCCTCTACATCAGTTTTCACTGGTCAGTACTGTAGACTACCTCCTCAACATCAGTTTCACTGGTCAGTACTGTAGACTACCTCCTCAACATCAGTTTCACTGGTCAGTACTGTAGAATACCTCGTCTACATCAGTTTTCACAGGTCAGTACTGTAGACTACCTCCTCTACATCAGTTTTCACTGGTCATACTGTAGACTACATCCTCTACATCAGTTTCACTGGTCAGTACTGTAGACTACCTTGTGATCATCAGCTTCACTGGTCAGTACTGTAGACTACCTCGTCTACATCAGTTTCACAGGTCAGTACTGTAGACTACCTCCTCTACATCAGTTTCACTGGTCAGTACTGTAGACTACCTCCTCTACATCAGTTTCACTGGTCAGTACTGTAGACTACCTCCCTCTAAATCAGTTTCACTGGTCAGTACTGTAGACTATCTCCTCTACATCCGTTTCACTGGTCAGTACTGTAGACTACCTTGTGATCATCAGTTTCACTGGTCAGTACTGTAGACTACCTCCTCAACATCAGTTTCACTGGTCAGTACTGTAGACTACCTCGTCTACATCAGTTTCACAGGTCAGTACTGTAGACTACCTCCTCTACATCAGTTTCACTGGTCAGTACTGTAGACTACCTCCTCTACATCAGTTTCACTGGTCAGTACTGTAGACTACCTTGTGATCATCAGCTTCACTGGTCAGTACTGTAGACTACCTCGTCTACATCAGTTTCACAGGTCAGTACTGTAGACTACCTCCTCTACATCAGTTTCACTGGTCAGTACTGTAGACTACCTCCTCTACATCAGTTTCACTGGTCAGTACTGTAGACTACCTCCTCTAAATCAGTTTCACTGGTCAGTACTGTAGACTATCTCCTCTACATACGTTTCACTGGTCAGTACTGTAGACTACCTTGTGATCATCAATTTCACAGGTCAATACTGTAGGCTACCTTGTGATCATCAGTTTCACAGGTCAGTAATGTAGACTACCTCCTCTACATCAGTTTCACAGGTCAGTACTGTAGACTACCTCCTCAACATCAGTTTCACTGGTCAGTACTGTAGAATACCTCGTCTACATCAGTTTCACAGGTCAGTACTGTAGACTACCTCCTCTACATCAGTTTCACTGGTCAGTACTGTAGACTACCTCCTCTACATCAGTTTCACTGGTCAGTACTGTAGACTACCTTGTGATCATCAGCTTCACTGGTCAGTACTGTAGACTACCTCGTCTACATCAGTTTCACAGGTCAGTACTGTAGACTACCTCCTCTACATCAGTTTCACTGGTCAGTACTGTAGACTACCTCCTCTACATCAGTTTCACTGGTCAGTACTGTAGACTACCTCCTCTAAATCAGTTTCACTGGTCAGTACTGTAGACTATCTCCTCTACATCCGTTTCACTGGTCAGTACTGTAGACTACCTTGTGATCATCAGTTTCACTGGTCAGTACTGTAGACTACCTCCTCAACATCAGTTTCACTGGTCAGTACTGTAGACTACCTCGTCTACATCAGTTTCACAGGTCAGTACTGTAGACTACCTCCTCTACATCAGTTTCACTGGTCAGTACTGTAGACTACCTCCTCTACATCAGTTTCACTGGTCAGTACTGTAGACTACCTTGTGATCATCAGCTTCACTGGTCAGTACTGTAGACTACCTCGTCTACATCAGTTTCACAGGTCAGTACTGTAGACTACCTCCTCTACATCAGTTTCACTGGTCAGTACTGTAGACTACCTCCTCTACATCAGTTTCACTGGTCAGTACTGTAGACTACCTCCTCTAAATCAGTTTCACTGGTCAGTACTGTAGACTATCTCCTCTACATACGTTTCACTGGTCAGTACTGTAGACTACCTTGTGATCATCAATTTCACAGGTCAATACTGTAGGCTACCTTGTGATCATCAGTTTCACAGGTCAGTAATGTAGACTACCTCCTCTACATCAGTTTCACAGGTCAGTACTGTAGACTACCTCCTCTACATCAGTTTCACTGGTCAGTACTGTAGACTACCTCCTCTACATCAGTTTCACTGGTCAGTACTGTAGACTACCTTGTGATCATCAGCTTCACAGGTCAGTACTGTAGACTACCTCCTCTACATCAGTTTCACTGGTCAGTACTGTAGACTACCTTGTGATCATCAGCTTCACAGGTCAGTACTGTAGACTACCTCCTCTACATCAGTTTCACTGGTCAGTACTGTGGACTGCCTCCTCTACAGCAGTTTCACTGGTCAGTACTGTAGACTACCTTGTGATCATCAGCTTCACTGGTCAGTACTGTAGGCTACCTCCTCTACATCAGTTTCACTGGTCAGTACTGTAGACTACCTCCTCTACATCAGTTTCACTGGTCAGTACTGTAGACTACCTCCTCTACATCAGTTTCACTGGTCAGTACTGTAGACTACCTCCTCTACATCAGTTTCACTGGTCAGTACTGTAGACTACCTCCTCTACATCAGTTTCACTGGTCAGTACTGTAGACTGGGAGTTTTACTGGTCAGTACTGTAGACTACCTCCTCTACATCAGTTTCACTGGTCAGTACTGTAGACTACCTCCTCTACATCAGTTTCACTGGTCAGTACTGTAGACTACCTCCTCTACATCAGTTTCACTGGTCAGTACTGTAGACTACCTCCTCTACATCAGTTTCAGTGGTCAGTACTGTAGACCTGACAGAATGGGAGGAGAGGGGCAGAGTGAGGGATGGAAGCAGTGGAAAAGAGAGAGGTGAAAGGGAATGCTCAACATTAACTTTACTGTTTGGTCTGTTTGAGTGGAGGGAGAGACATGAAATGGGGAGGAAAGAGGGTTCATTAGAAGAGAGAGAAGGGGAGAGAGATATGCAAGGATTGCTTTGGCAAGCATAGCAACAGGAAACATATAAGAATAGTTCACCTTAATTGACTGTACTGTAATGCTTGCTGGTTGCCATCTATTAGATATGTGTACAGCACAGAGTTCAAGTTAATAGAGACTCCTATAGTAGTAATAATACAATTGTGAGTGAGTGCATGCATGCGTGTGAGAGTGTGTGTGTGTGTGTGTGTGTGTGTGTGTGTGTGTGTGTGGTGTGTGTGTGTGTGTGTGTGTGTGTGTGTGTGTGTGTGTGTGTGTGTGTGTGTGTGTGTGTGTGTGTGTGTGTGTGTGTGTGTGTTCATATAGCAGGAGCGTCTCTGAAGACTGGAGAGAAGGAAAAGGGAAAAATCGGATTGGGTTGAGTGGCAGGTGCGGTACAAAGACATAGGTATAAATACACTGCTGTTGGAGAGACAGACAGACAGACAGACAGACAGACAGACAGACAGACAGACAGACAGACAGACAGACAGACAGACAGACAGACAGACAGACAGACAGACAGACAGACAGACAGACAGGCAGGCAGGCAGGCAGGCAGACAGATAGACAGGTTTTGAGCTGTTTATTCCCCTTCTAACCATGACCAATGGGGGACATCAAAATACCTCAACAAACAGCACTGCCACTACAGCTTTAGAGAGAGAGGAATAGGGAGGTTTTGGCATAGGGAGACTGACAGGTCGACAGAAGTGGGTAGAGGTAAAGAGAAAGGTAGCAGTAGTGAAAGGGAGTGAGGTGGATAGATAGCGGGAGGGAAAGAGAGATAGGAGATAGAGGGAGAGAGAGGGGGAGGCAGGGAAGTAGAGCTGGGTTGCTGGTGGAGTGGGACAGTATGCGTCAGCAGAGGAAGATTCTCTTTGAAATTCCACATCTTCATTTCTCAAGCTGCAAATCAAAGGGCTCAGAGCACGGCTGTCTCAGGGAGAGTGGGAGAGAGAGAGAGGAAGAGAGGGAGAGGAGAGAGGCTGTCTCAGGGAGAGAGAGAGGAAGAGAGGGAGAGGAGAGAGGCTGTCCTCAGGGAGAGTGGGAGAGAGAGAGGAAGAGAGAGGGGAAGAGAGGGAGAGGAGAGAGGAAGAGAGAGGCTGTCTCAGGGAGAGTGGGAGAGACAGAGGAAGAGAGGGAGAGGAGAGAGGCTGTCTCAGGGAGAGTGGGAGAGAGAGAGGAAGAGAGGGAGAGGAGAGAGGCTGTCTCAGGGAGAGTGGGAGAGAGAGAGGAAGAGAGGGAGAGGAGAGAGGCTGTCTCAGGGAGAGTGGGAGAGAGAGAGGGAGAGAGGGAGAGGAGAGAGGAAGAGAGGGAGAGGAGAGAGGCTGTCTCAGGGAGAGTGGGAGAGAGAGAGGGAGAGAGGGGAGGAGAGAGGCTGTCTCAGGGAGAGAGGGAGAGAGAGAGGGGAGAGAGGAGAGGAGAGAGGCTGTCTCAGGGAGAGTGGGGAGAGAGAGAGGGAGAGAGGGAGAGGAGGAGGAAGAGAGAGGCTGTCTCAGGGAGAGTGGGAGAGACAGAGGAAGAGAGGGAGAGGAGAGAGGCTGTCTCAGGGAGAGTGGGAGAGAGAGAGGAAGAGAGGGAGAGGAGAGAGGCTGTCTCAGGGAGAGTGGGAGAGAGAGAGGAAGAGAGGGAGAGGAGAGAGGGCTGTCTCAGGGAGAGTGGGAGAGAGAGAAGGAGAGAGGGAGAGGAGAGAGGAAGAGAGGGAGAGGAGAGAGGCTGTCTCAGGGAGAGTGGGAGAGAGAGAGGGAGAGAGGGAGAGGAGAGAGGCTGTCTCAGGGAGAGAGGGAGAGAGAGAGGGAGAGAGGGAGAGGAGAGAGGAAGAGAGGGAGAGGAGAGAGGCTGTCTCAGGGAGAGTGGGAGGGAGAGAGGGAGAGGAGAGAGGAAGAGAGGGAGAGGAGAGAGGCTGTCTCAGGGAGAGTGGGAGAGAGAGAGGAAGAGAGGGAGAGGAGAGAGGCTGGCTCAGGGAGAGTGGGAGAGAGAGAGAGGGAGAGGAGAGAGGAAGAGAGGGAGAGGAGAGAGGCTGTCTCAGGGAGAGTGGGAGAGAGAGAGGAAGAGAGGGAGAGGAGAGAGAAAGAGAGGGAGAGGAGAGAGGCTGTCTCAGGGAAGAGTGGGAGGAGAGAGAGGGAGAGAGGGAGAGGAGCGAGGCTGGTCTCAGGGAGGAGAGGGAGGAGAGAGAGAGGGAGAGAGGCGAGAGGAGAGAGAGGAAGAGAGGGAGAGGAGAGAGGCTGTCTCAGGGAGAGTGGGAGCGGAGAGAGGGAGAGAGGAGAGGAGAGAGGGAGAGGAGAGAGGCTGTCTCAGGAGAATGGGAGAGAGAGGAAGAGAGGGGAGGAGAGAGGCTGTCTCAGGGAGAGTGG
>NW_022265548.1:0-10676 GCF_002021735.2 Oncorhynchus kisutch | reverse complement strand
CGCTACATATTCGTCGCCAGACCACATCTGGCTCCAGGTCATCTACAAGTCTATGCTAGGTAAAGCTCCGCCTTATCTCAGCTCACTGGTCACGATGGCAACACCCATCCGTAGCAACGCGCTCCCACAGGTGTAATCTCGAACTGATCATACCCTAAAGCCACACACCGTCATTTGCCGCCTTTCCAGTACTCCTCTCTCTGCTGCCCTGTGACTGGAACGAATTGCAAAAAGATCGCTTGAAGTTGGAGACTTTTATCTCCCCTCACCAACTTCAAACATCAGCCTCTGAGCCAGCCCTGAACCGAATTCGCTGCAGCTTGTACATAGTGTACTATTGGTAAATAGCTCCACCCTTTTCACCTACCTCATATCCCCAGTACTGTTTTATTTGATTTCCTTTCGGCCTCTCTGGCACACCAATATCTCTACCTGGTAGCATGACCCATCTGAATTCTTGTATCACTCCCCAGTGTGTAATCTGCAAATTGTAATTATTTGCCTACCTCCTCATGCCTTTTGCACACATTGTATCTTAGACCCCCCCCTTCGTTTGCTACTTGTTATTTGACTGTTAATTGTTTACTCTCATGTGTAACTCTTTGTTGTATGCTCACACTGCTATGCTTTATCTTGGCCAGGTCGCAGTTGCAAATGAGAACTTGTTCTCAAACTAGCCTACCTGGTTAAATAAAGGTGTTCTCAACTAGCCTACCTGGTAATAGGTTTTTTTTATCCTGGTTAAATAAGGGTGTTCTCAACATAGCCTACCTGGTTTAAATAAAGGTGTCTCAACTAGGCCTATCCTGGTTAAATAAAGGGTGTTCTCAACTAGCCTACCTGGTTAAATAAAGGTGTTTCTCAACTAGCCTACCTGGTTAAATAAAGGTGTTTCAACTAGCCTACCTGGTTAAATAAAGGTGTTCTCAACTAGCCTACCTGGTTAAATAAAGGTGTTCTCAACTAGCCTACCTGGTTAAATAAAGGTGTTCTCAACTAGCCTACCTGGTTAAATAAAGGTGTTCTCAACTAGCCTACCTGGTTAAATAAAGGTGTTCTCAACTAGCCCTACCATGGTTAAATAAAGGTGTTCTCAACTAGCCTACCTGGTTTTTTTCTCTAGTTAAATAAAGGTGTTCTCAACTAGCCTACCTGGTTAAATAAAGGTGTTCTCAATAGCCTACCTGGTTAAATAAAGGTTTCTCAACTAGCTACCTGGTTAAATAAAGGTGTTCTCAACTAGCCTACCTGGTTAAATAAAGGTGTTCTAAACTAGCCTACCTGGTTAAATAAAGGTGTTCTCAATAGCCACCTGGTTAAATAAAGGTGTGTTCTCAACTAGCCTACCTGGTTAAATTAAGGTGTTCTCAAAGCCTACCTGGTAATAAAGGTGTTCTCAACTAGCCTACCTGGTTAAATAAAGGTGTTCTCCAACTCCTACTGGTTAAATAAAGGTGTTCTCAACTAGCCTACCTGGTTAATAAAGGTGTTCTCAACTAGCCTACCTGGTTAAAATAAAGGTGTTCTCAACTAGCTGCCTCTGGTTAAATAAAGGTGTTCTCAAGCTAGCCTACCTCTGGTTTAAATAACACGGTTGTCTCCAACTAGCCTACCTGGTTAAATAAAGGTGTTCTCAACTAGCCTACCTGGTTAAATAAAGGTGTTCTCAACTAGCCTACCTGGTTAAATAAAGGTTGTTCTCCAACTAGCCTACCTGGTAACTAATGGTGTTCTCAACAGCCTACCTGGTTAAATAAAGGTGTTCTCAACTAGCCTACCCGGTTAAATAAAGGTGTTCTCAACTAGCCTACCTGGTTAAATAAAGGTGTCTCAAACTAGCCTACCTGGTTAAATAAAGTGTTCTCAACTAGCCTACCTGGTTAAATAAAGGTGTTCTCAACTAGCCTACCTGGTTAAATAAAGGTGTTCTCAACTTGCCTACCTGGTCTAAATAAAGGTGTTCTCACTAGCCTACCCCTACCTGGGTTAATAAAGGTATTAAAATAAATAAATAAAAATAAAAATACTCTCTCTCCTTTACCCTCTCTCCCTCCTCTCTCTCCTTTACCCTCTCTCCCTCTCTCTCTCCTTTACCCCTCTCCCCTCTCTCTCTCTTCCTTCTTTTCCCTCTATCTCTCCCCTCTCTCTCCCTCTCTCTTCCTTTACCCTCTTCTCCCCTCTCTCTCTCTCTCTCTTTACCCTCTCTCTCCCTTCTCTCTCTCTCTCCTCCCTACCTCCCTCTCCCCTCTCTTCCCCTCTCCTCTCCTTTCCCTCTCTCCCCTCTCTCTCCTCCTTTACCCTCTCTCCCCTCTCTCTCTCCTTTACCCTCTCTCCCCTCTCTCTCTCCTTTACCCTCTCTTCCCTCTTCTCTCTCCTTTACCCTCTCTCCCCTCTCTCTCTCTCATTTACCCTCTCTTCCCTCTCTCTCCTTTACCCTCTCTCCCCTCTCTCTCTCTCTTTACCCTCTCTTTCTCTCTCTTCTCTCTCCTTGACCCTCTCTCCCCTCTCTCTCTCCTTTACCCTCTCTTCTCTCTCTCTCTCTTTACCCTCTCTTCCCTCTCTCTCTCCTTTACCCTCTCTCCCCTCTCTCTCTCATTTACCCTCTTCCCTCTCTCTCTCCTTTACCCTCTCTCTCCCCTTACCCTCTCTCTTCCCTCTCTCTCTCCTTTACCCTCTCTTCTCTCTCTCTCTCTCCTTTACCTCTCTCTCTCTCCTTTACCCTCTCCCCCTCTCTCTCTCCTTTACCCCTCTCTCTCTCTCTCTCCTTTACCCTCTCTTCCCTCTCTCTCTCCTTTACCCTCTCTCCCCTCTCTCTCTCTCATTTACCCTCTCTTCCCTCTGTCCTTTACCCTCTCTCCCCTCTCTCTCTCTCATTTACCCTCTTCCCTCTCTCTCTCATTTACCCTCTTCCCCCTCTCTCTCTCTCCTTTACCCTCTCTCCCCTCTCTCTCTCTCCTTTACCCTCTCTCCCCTCTCTCTCTCTCCTTTACCCTCTCTCCCCTCTCTCTCTCTCATTTACCCTCTCTTCCCTCTCGCTCTCTCCTTTACCCTCTTCCCTCTCTCTCTCCTTTACCCTCGCTTCCCTCTCTCTCTCCTTTACCCTCTTTTCTCTCTCTCTCTCCTTTACCCTCTCTCTCTCTTTTTACCCTCTCTCCCCTTCCTCTTCTCTCCTTTACCCTCTCTTCCCTCTCTCTCTCTCATTACCCTCTTTCCCTCTCTCCTTTACCCTCTCTTCCCCTCTCTCTCTCCTTTACCCTCTCTTCTCTCTCTCTCTCCTCTTCAACGCTAGTAAAACCAAATGCATGCTTTCAACACCGGTCGCTGCCTGCACCCCGCATGCCCGACTAGCATCACCACCCTGGATGGTTCCGACTAAATATGTGGACGTCTATAAGTACCTAGGTGTCTGGCTAGACTGGCAAACTCTCCTTCCAGCACTCATATCAAACATCTCCAATCGAAAATCCAATCAAGAGTCGGCTTTCTATTCCCCAACAAAGCCTCCTTCACTCCACGCCGCCCAAGCTTACCCTAGTAAAACTGACTATCCTACCGATCCTCGACTTTCGGCGATTCATCTACAAAATGGCTTCCAACACTCTACTCAGCAAACTGGATGCAGTTATCACAGTGCCATCCGTTTTGTCACTAAAGCACCTTATACCACCCCACCCACTGCGACTTGTTATGCTCTAGTCGGCTGGCCCTCGCTACATATTCGTCGCCAGACCCACTGGCTCCAGGTCATCTACAAGTCCTATGCTAGGTAAAGCTCCGCCTTATCTCAGCTCACTGGTCACGATGGCAACACCCATCCGTAGCACGCGCTCCAGCAGGTGTATCTCACTGATCATCCCTAAAGCCAACACCTCATTTGGCCGCCTTTCGTTCCAGTACTCTTGCTGCCTGTGACTGGAACGAATTGCAAAAATCGCTGAAGTTGGAGACTTTTATCTCCCTCACCAACTTCAAACATCAGCTATCTGAGCAGCTAACCGATCGCTGCAGCTGTACATAGTCTATTGGTAAATAGCCCACCCTTTTCACCTACCTCATCCCCATACTGTTTTTATTTATTTACTTTTCTGCTCTTCTGCACACCAATATCTCTACCTGTACATGACCATCTGATCATTTATCACTCCAGTGTTAATCTGCAAAATTGTAATTATTTGCCTACCTCCTCATGCCTTTTGCACACATTGTATATAGACCCCCCCTTTGTTTTCTACTGTGTTATTTGACTTGATTAATGTTTACTCCATGTGTAACTCTTTGTTGTATGCTCACACTGCTATGCTTTATCTTGGCCAGGTCGCAGTTGCAAATGAGCAACTTGTTCTCAACTAGCTACCTGGTTAAATAAATCAAGGTTGTCTCAACTAGCCTACTGGTTTAAATAAAGGTGTTCTCCACTAGCCTACCTGGTTTAAAAAGGTGTTCTCAACACTAGCTCCTTACCTGGTTAAATAATAAAGGTGTTTCAACTGAGCCTACCTGGTTAAATAAGGTGTTCTCAACTTAGCCTACCTGGTTAAATAAAGGTGTTCTCCACTAGCCTACCTGGTTTTAATAAAGGTGTTCTCAACTAGCCTACCTGGTTAAATAAAGGTGTTCTCAACTAGCCTACTGGTTAAATAAAGGTGTTCTCAACTGGTCTACCTGGTTAAATAAAGGTGTTCTCAACTAGCCTACCTGGTTAAATAAGGTGTTCTCAACTAGCCTACCTGGTTAAATAAAGGTGTTCTCAACTAGCCTACCTGGTTAAATAAAGGTGTTCTCAACTAGGCCTACCTGGTTAAATAAAGGTGTTCTCAACTAGCCTACCTGGTTAAATAAAGGTGTTCTCAACTAGCCTACCTGGTTAAATAAAGGTGTTCTCAACTAGCCTACCTGGTTAATAAAGGTGTTCTCAACTAGCCTACCTGGTTAAATAAAGGTGTTTCTCAACTAGCCTACCTGGTTAAATAAAGGTGTTCTCAACTAGCCTACCTGGTTAAATAAAGGTGTTCTCAACTAGCCTACCTGGTTTAAATAAAGGTGTTCTCAACTAGGCCTACCTGGTTAAATAAAGGTGTTCTCAACTAGCCTACCTGGTTAAATAAAGGTGTTCTCAACTAGCCTACCTGGTTAAATAAAGGTGTTCTCAACTAGCCTACCTGGTTAAATAAAGGTGTTCTCAACTAGCCTACCTGGTTAAATAAAGGTGTTCTCAACTAGCCTACCTGGTTAAATAAAGGTGTTCTCAACTAGCCTACCTGGTTAAATAAAGGTGTTCTCAACTAGCCTACCTGGTTAAATAAAGGTGTTCTCAACTAGCCTACCTGGTTAAATAAAGGTGTTCTCAACTAGCCTACCTGGTTAAATAAGGTGTTCTCAACTAGCCTACCTGGTTAAATAAAGGTGTTCTCAACTAGCCTACCTGGTTAAATAAAGGTGTTCTCAACTAGCCTACCTGGTTAAATAAAGGTGTTCTCAACTAGCCTACCTGGTTAAATAAAGGTGTTCTCAACTAGCCTACCTGGTTAAATAAAGGTGTTCTCAACTTGCCTACCTGGTTAAATAAAGGTGTTCTCAACTAGCCTACCTGGTTAAATAAAGGTAAAATAAATAAATAAAATAAAAATACTCTCTCTCCTTTACCCTCTCTCCCCTCTCTCTCTCCTTTACCCTCTCTCCCCTCTCTCTCTCCTTTACCCTCTCTCCCCTCTCTCTCTCTCTCCTTTACCCTCTCTCTCCTCTCTCTCCCCTCTCTCTCTCCTTTACCCTCTCTCCCCTCTCTCTCTCTCTCTCCTTTACCCTCTCTCTCCCCTCTCTCTCTCTCTCTCCTTTACCTCTCTCCCTCTCTCTCCCCTCCTCTTCCTCCTTACCCTCTCTCCCTCTCTCTCTCCTTTACCCTCTCTCCCCTCTCTCTCTCTTTACCCTCTCTCCCCCTCTCTCTCTCCTTTACCCTCTCCTCTCTCTCTCCTTTACCCTCTCTTCCCCTCTCTCCTTTACCCTCTCTCCCTCTCTCTCCTTTACCCTCTCCTCTCTCTCTCCTTTACCCTCTCGCCCTCTCTCTCTCCTTTACCCTCTCCTCTCTCTCTCCTTTACCCTCTCTTCCCCTCTCTCTCCTTTACCCTCTTCCCTCTCTCTCTCCTTTACCCCTCTCCTCTCTCTCTCCTTTACCTCTCTTCCTCTCTCTCTCCTTTACCCTCTCTCCCCTCTCTCCTCCTTTTACCCTCTTCTTCTCTCTCCTACTTTACCCTCTCTCCCCTCTCTCTCTCCTTTACCCTTCTTCCCTCTCTCTCTCCTTTACCCCTCTTCTCCTCCTCTCTCTCTCTCCTTTACCCTCTCTCCCCTCTCTCTCTCCTTTACCCTTCTCTCCCTCTCTCCTCTCTTTACCTCTCTCTCCCCCTCTTCTCCTCTCTACTTACCCTCTCCTCTCTCTCTCCTTTACCCTCTCTTCCCCCTCTCTCTCCTTTACCCTCTCTCCCCTCTCTCTCTCCTTTACCCTCTCCTCTCTCTCTCCTTTACCCTCTCTTCCCTCTCTCTCTCCTTTACCCTCTCTCCCCTCTCTTCTCCTCCTTTACCTCCTCGCCACTCCCTTCTCTCTCTCTTTTAACCTCTCTCCCCCCTCCTCTCTCTCCTTTCCCTTCCTCTCTCTCTCCTTACCCTCTCTTCCCCTCTCTCTCTCCTTTACCCTCTCTTCCCTCTCTCTCTCCTTTACCCTCTTTTCTCTCTCTCCTTTACCTCTTTTCCCTCTCTCTCTCTCCTTTACCCTCTCTTCCCTCTCTCTCTCCTTTACCCTCTCTTCTCTCTCTCCTTTACCTCTCTTCCCTCTCTCGCTCTCCTTACCCTCTCTTCCCCCTCTCTCTCTCCTTTACCCTCTCTTCTCTCTCTTCTCCCCCCTCTTCCCTCCTTTACCCTCTCTTCCCTCTCTCTCTCATTTACCCTCTCTTCCCTCTTCTCTCTCTCCTTTCCCTCTCTTCCCTCTCTCTCTCCTTTACCTCTCTTCTCTCTCTCCTTTACCCTCTCTTCCCTCTCTCTCTCTCCTTTACCCTCTCTTCCCTCTCTCTCTCTCCTTTACCCTCTGTTCCCCATCCCTTCTCTTTCTCTCCTTACCTCTCCTCTCTCTCTCTCTCCTTTACCCTTTCTCTCCGCCTCTCCTCTCTCTTCCCTCTCTCTCTCCTTACCCTCTCTTCCCTCTTTCTATCTCGTTCCCTCTTTACCCCTCTTTCCAATCTCTCCTCCTTACGCTCTCTCTTCCTCCTTTCTCTCTCTCTCTCATTTACCCTCTGTTCCCTCCCTCCTTTCTCTCCCCCCCCTCTCTCTCCCTCCTTTACCCTCTCTTCCCTCTCTCTCTCTCCTTTACCCTCTCTTCCCTCTCTCTCTCTCTTTACCCTCTGTTCCCTCCCTCCTTTCTCTCTCTCTCTCCTTTACCCTCTCTTCCCTCCTTTCTCTCTCTCTCCTTTCCCTATTTTCCTTACTTTCTCTCTCTCCTTTACCCTTCCTCCCATTCCTTTTCTCTCTCTCCTTTACCCTCTCCTCCCATTCCTTCCTTCTCTTTCTCTCCTTTACTATCTCCTTCCATTCCTTCCTTCTCTCTCTCCTTTACCCTCTCCTTCCATTCCTTCCTTCTCTCTCTCTCCTTCCTTCATTTCCTTCTCTCTCTCTTCTTTACCCTCTCCTTCCTTCCTTCCTTCTCTGTGTCTCTCCTTACTCTTTCCTCCTTCCCGCCTCCTCTTCTCCTTGCCGTTCACAGTAAAAAAAAACATTTATCCTAAACAGTCCGATTCCCAAGCACGCCTATGTTCCAGACCCGAGGAAGTATTTGCCATGTAACTTCAGGACATGCCTGTTTGAGCCAGTCCAGAACATAGAGATCCTATCAAATTACTAGAGGGGAAATGTCATAAACCGTCAAATTCCAGAATGGGGTGGAAAATGGCAGCCATATTGGTCAGGGAGAAGAGAGAAATCCAAACCATTCAAATTGGAATCCAGATTTTCTTATGCATTAAAATAAAAGGCATGTGATATCAGAAATTATGTAATATAATTATTGTCAACCTAAAATATTGTAATTTATACCATGCCATTGTTGAATGCTAATTTCTGAGTGGCTTGAATGGCATTCTAGAGCGTGTATTATTTCCCTTATAAACTGGGTGTTTCGAGCCCTGAATGCTGATTGGCTGACAGCCGTGGTTACCACGGGGCATGGCAAAACATTTATTTTTACTGTTCTGATTCCATTGATAACCAGGTTATAATAGCAATAAGGCACTTCAGGGGGTTGTGGTACATGGCCAATAAACCACGGTTAAGGACTGTATCCAAGCTCTCCGCGTTGCGTTGGGTTTGTTTGATTACCAAGGCAACTACTGTAGATTACTGTAGAACTAGAACTACTACTGTAGAAAACTTGCTAGATACTCAGTGGATGTTGAACACATTTCTAAAGACAAAAAAAACCCACATTTCTAGCAGTAAATGTGCTACATTATAGCCATGATATGAAAGGGACAATCAACTCCGTGGAAGGTTAGTTCCACTAGCATGTCATGGAAAATACAGTTCGACACTGTTCATTGTTTTCCATAGAATGCATAGCCACTCATTCATTATACCTTACATAATTATAAATACAATTTATGGGTTTTATACTATTATATATGTTTACAGACCATAAATGTCCATTTTTGTTTGTTGGCTGTGGTGGATTGACTGCATTGTTTGAATGTTGGCATTTAATTAAAATAATGGAAATCATTCCTCTAAAACTGTCTGGCCAGCTAGCTAACACACATACAGTGCAGATAAATGATTTACATTCATTATTTTTCACAATATCTTATCTTACAGCACTGGGAAACCAGGGTTGGTCGACTCCCTGACCAACATGGCCGCCCTTTAGACAATCATAAGAGTTCATGTCCCTTCTAGTATTAATTCTATGATCTTCTAGTATTCTAATTCTATGGTCCACAGCAAATGTCCGTCTGTGTTGCCTCGATGGGGACGGGGGACAGGAAATAATACACATTTAATTTGAAAAGAAGACAGCAAGCCACTATTCTGACAACCTAGAGTACTATCCTCCAGGAAGAGAGTGTCGAGTTGGTGTGTTGGAGCGACACCAACAAAAAAACGGGAGTTTACAGTAACAGTTCTTCCGCTGTGATGTCGGGTCCTGGGGTCTCGGAGGACCGGGTCCAGCATCAAAATCCGCCCTGACAGGTAAACTAACTAAAAAACCGTGAAAGCGCTTACGGTTTCATTTGTATTATTCGGGATTTTAAAAGCCTGTAACAGGGGGGTGGACAGAGCTACATTTCCGAGCCTGTCATGGCGCCAGCGACACTGGACAGGGTTCACATCCGGGGGTTTCTCTATTTACTGACATCTAACGTTACGTACATAGGTAACGTTAACTAGGCCCTAACTCTTATTAGTTAGTTGAAATAACTCAACAAACGGACGAGGATAGCTACTTCATTAAACGTTATTAACTAGCTATTTAGATTGAAAGGCGTCTAATATTCGCCTGATTTAACAGGCAGGTTTGTCTCTGCCAAATGCCATTGTAACAGCCTCGTCCATGGTGTTTGGCTAGTTAACTAACGGGAACAGTTAGTTAGTAGGTAGTCATGAGCTGAATAATACTCTGTTTAGTTGACCAGTGTCCTAACTAGACCTAACCAGTGTCCTAACTAGACCTAACCAGTGTCCTCCTGCCACGGTGGCCTAACTAGACCTAACCAGCAGTGCCCTAACTAGACCTAAGTGCCCTAACTAGACCTAACCAGTGCCCTAACTAGACCTAACCAGTGTCCTAACTAGACCTAACCAGTGTCCTAACTAGACCTAACCAGTGTCCTAACTAGACCTAACCAGTGTCCTAACTAGACCTAACCAGTGTCCTGCCTGCCACGGTGGCCTAACTATGTTCCTCCCTGCCACGGTGGTCAAACTAGACCTAACCAGTGTCCTAACTAGACCTAACTAGTGTCCTCTGCCACGGTGGCCTAACTAGACCTAACCAGTGCCCCTTCCTAGACTATTCAGGAGCTATTCTAGCGAACTACTTCCCTATAACTGACCTGCTCTCTACATTACCAAGATATCTAACCTGGCTAACAGCTAGTGTTTAGAGATGTAGCTAGCTAGCTAATGATCTCAAAGCAGCTAGTTGGTAGGGTTTTCTAGAGCAAATTAAGCCGCTAAACTAAGTTGACTAATGTATACTCAGTAACGTTGACTAGCACCTAGATATTTTTATTTTTATTTTTTTAGTTGGCTCGTTAGTAGTTAGCCGATTAACGTTAGTTAGCCAGACAATTCATCTGCTGAGTTGTTTAGTAAGCAATCGTCACACCCAGAGTGTTGGTTGGCACACGTCTATTAGATAGCAAACCACACACAGTGTTGCTGTGTGTGAACCAGTGGACGAAGCTCCAGTCCAGACTGCAGAAAGACATCATCTCCATGTGAATAGAGACCCAGCCAGTCTGCACGGCTTCCATTAACTACTACAGTAACAGACATTGTTCCAGCTTGGTATCAAAATGGAGACCTGTATCTGTCAACAAACAACAGGTGGGTTAGGGTCAGAGAGAGACAACAGGTGGGTTAGGTCAGAGAGAGACAACAACGGTGGGTTAGGGTCAGAGAGAGACAACAGGTGGGTTAGG
>NW_022265547.1:0-10834 GCF_002021735.2 Oncorhynchus kisutch | reverse complement strand
GTTAACTCTAGGGGGGGGGGGGTGTTAACTCTAGGGGTGTGTGTAACTCTAGGGGGGGGGTGTTAACTCTAGGGGGGGTGTGTGTTAAACTCTAGGGGGTGGTGTGTGTGTGTGTGTTAACTCTTTTTTTAAATTTTATTTCACCTTTATTTAACCAGGTAGGCTAGTTGAGAACAAGTTCTCATTTGCAACTGCGACCGTGGCCAAGATAAAGCATAGCAGTGTGAGCATACAACAAAGAGGTTACACATGGAGTAAACAATTAACAAGTCAATAACACAGTAGAAAACAAAGGGGGGGTCTATATACAATGTGTGCAAAAGGCATGAGGAGGTAGGCAAATAATTACAATTTTGCAGATTAACACTGGAGTGATCAACAGATCAGATGGTCATGTACAGGTAGAGATATTGGTGTGCAGAAGAGCAGAAAAGTAAATAAATAAAACAGTACTGGGGATGAGGTAGGTGAAAAGGGTGGGCTATTACCAATAGACTATGTACAGCTGCAGCGATCGGTTAGCTGCTCAGATAGCTGATGTTGAAGTTGGTGAGGGAGATAAAAGTCTCCAACCTTCAGCGATTTTTGCAATTCGTTCCAGTCACAGGCAGCAGAGTACTGGAACGAAAGGCGGCCAAATGAGGTGTTGGCTTTAGGGATGATCAGTGAGATACACCTGCTGGAGCGCGTGCTACGGATGGGTGTTGCCATCGTGACCAGTGAGCTGAGATAAGGCGGAGCTTTACCTAGCATAGACTTGTAGATTACCTGGAGCCAGTGGGTCTGGCGACGGAATATGTAGCGGGGCCAGCCGACTAGAGCATACAAGTCGCAGTGGTGGGTGGTATAAGGTGCTTTAGTGACAAACGGATGGCACTGTGATAGACTGCATCCAGTTGCTGAGTAGAGTGTTGGAAGCCATTTTGTAGATGACATCGCCGAAGTCGAGGATCGGTAGGATAGTCAGTTTTACTAGGGTAAGCTTGGCGGCTTGAGTGAAGGAGGCTTTGTTGCGGAATAGAAAAGCCGACTCTTGATTTGATTTTCGATTGGAGATGTTTGATATGGAGTCTGGAAGGAGAGTTTGCAGTCTAGCCAGACAACCTAGGTAATTATAGACGGCCACATATTCTAGGTCGGAACCATCCAGGGTGGTGATGCTAGTCGGGCATGCAGGTGCAGGCAGCGACCGGTTGAAAAGCATGCATTTGGTTTTACTAGCGTTTAAGAGCAGTTGGAGGCCACGGAAGGAGTGTTTTGTATGGCATTGAAGCTTGTTTGGAGGTTAGATAGCACAGTGTCCAACTCTAGGGGTGTGTGTGTTAACTCTAGGGGGGGTGTGTGTTAACTCTAGGGGGGGGATTTGTTAACTCTAGGGGTGTTGTGTTAACTCTAGGGGTGTGTGTGTTGTGTTAACTCTAGGGGGGGGTTGTTAACTCTAGGGGTGTGTGTGTTAACTCTAGGGGTGTGTGTTTGTTAACTCTAGGGGTGTGTGTTTGTTAACTCTAGTGGTGTGTGTTTGTTAACTCTAGGGGTGTGTGTGTGTTTGTAACTCTAGGGGGGGGGGGGTGTGTTAACTCTAGGGGTGTGTGTTTGTTAACTCTAGGGGTGTGTGTGTGTGTTAACTCTAGGGGTGTGTGTGTTAACTCTAGGGGTGTGTGTGTTAACTCTAGGGGGTGTGTGTGTAACTCTAGAGGGGGTGTGTGTTAACTCTAGGGTGTGTGTGTGTGTGTTAACTCTAGGGGTGTGTGTGTGTTAACTCTAGGGGGTGTGTGTGTTAAGTCTAGGGGTGTGTGTGTTAACTCTGGGGGGGTGTTAACTCTAGGGGGGGGTGTGTGTAAATCTAGGGGGGTGGTGGTGTTTAACTCTAGGGGTGTGTGTGTTAACTCGGGGGGGGTGTGTGTTAACTCTAGGGGGGGGGTGTGTTAACTCTAGGGGGGGGGGGGGGTGTTAACTCTAGGGGGGTGTGTGTGTGTTAACTCTAGGGGGGGTGTGTGTGTGTTAACTCTAGGGGTGTGTGTGTTAACTCTAGGGGGGTGTGTGTTAACTCTAGGGGGGTGGTATTGTTAACTCTAGGGGTGTGTTAACTCTAGGGGTGTGTGTGTGTTAACTCTAGGGGTGTGTTTGTTAACTCTAGGGGGGTGTGTGTTAACTCTAGGGGTGTGTGTTTGTTAACTCTAGTGGTGTGTGTTTGTTAACTCTAGTGGTGTGTGTTTGTTAACTCTAGGGGTGTGTGTGTTAACTCTAGGGGTGTGTGTGTGTGTGTTAACTCTAGGGGTGTGTGTGTTAACTGTAGGGGGGTGTTAACTCTAGGGGTGTGTGTATTAACTCTAGGGGTGTGTGTGTGTGCTAACTCTAGGGGGGGGGTGTTAACTCTAGGGGGTGTGTGTTTGTTAACTCTAGGGGGGTGTGTGTGTTAACTCTAGTGGTGTGTGTTTGTTAACTCTAGGGGTGTGTGTGTAACTCTAGGGGTGTGTGTGTGTGTGTGTTAACTCTAGGGGTGTGTGTGTTAACTGTAGGGGGTGTTAACTCTAGGGGTGTGTGTATTAACTCTAGGGGTGTGTGTGTGTGCTAACTCTAGGGGGGGGGTGTTAACTCTAGGGGTGTGTGTTTGTTAACTCTAGGGGTGTGTGTTTGTTAACTCTAGGGTTGTGTGTGTGGTGTTAACTGTAGGGGGGGTGTGTGTTAACTCTAGGGGGTGTGTTTGTTAACTCTAGGGGTGTGTGTGTTAACTCTAGGGGTGTGTGTGTTAACTCTAGGGGTGTGTGTGTGTAACTCTAGGGGGGTGTGTGTTAACTCTAGGGGTGTGTGTTAACTCTAGGGGGGGTGTGTGTTAACTCTAGGGGGGGGGTGTGTGTTAACTCTAGGGGTGTGTGTGTTAACTCTAGGGGTGTGTGTGTTAACTCTAGGGGGGGTGTGTGTGTTATCTCTAGGGGTGTGTGTGTGTTAACTCTAGGGGGGGGTGTGTGTGTTAACTCTAGGGGTTGTGGGTGTGTTAACTCTAGGGGGGGGTGTTAAACTCTAGGGGGGGGTGTGTTAACTCTAGGGGTTTGTGTGTTACTCTAGGGGGTGTGTGTGTTAACTCTAGGGGGGGGGTGTTAACTCTAGGGGTGTGTGTGTGTGTTAACTCTAGGGGTGGTGTGTTAACTCTAGGGGGTGTGTGTGTTAACTCTAGGGGTGTGTGGTTAACTCTAGCCGTGTGCTGTGTGTTAACTCTAGGGGTGTGTGTTTGTTACTCTAGGGGGTGTGTGTGTGTGTGTTAACTCTAGGGGGGGTGTGTGTTAAACTCTAGGGGGGTGTGTGTGTTAACTCTAGGGGGGGGTGTTAACTCTAGGGGGGGGTGTTAACTCTAGGGGTGTGTGTGTGTGTTAACTCTAGGGGGGGCGTGTGTTAACTCTAGGGGTGTGTGTTTGTTATCTCTAGGGGTGTGTGTGTGTGTTAACTCTAGGGGTGTGTGTGTTAACTCTAGGGGTGTGTATGTGTAACTCTAGGGGGGGGGTGTGTTAACTCTAGGGGGGGGTGTGTGTGTTAACTCTAGGGGTGTGTGTATGTTAACTCTAGGGGGGGTGTGTGTTAACTCTAGGGGTGTGTGTGTTAACTCTAGGGGGGGTGTTAACTCTAGGGGGGGGGGGGGTGTTAACTCTAGGGGGTGTGTGGGTTGTGTTAACTCTAGGTGGGGTGTGTGTTAACTCTAGGGGGGGTGTGTGTTAACTCTAGGGGGGGGGTGTTAACTCTAGGGGTGTGTGTTAACTCTAGGGGGGGGGTGTTAACTCTAGGGGGGGGTGTGTGTTAACTCTAGGGGGTGTGTGTGTGTGTTAACTCTTTTTTTAAATTTTATTTCACCTTTATTTAACCAGGTAGGCTAGTTGAGAACAAGTTCTCATTTGCAACTGCGACCTGGCCAAGATAAAGCATAGCAGTGTGAGCATACAACAAAGAGTTACACATGGAGTAAACAATTAACAAGTCAATAACACAGTAGAAAACAAAGGGGGGGTCTATATACAATGTGTGCAAAAGGCATGAGGAGGTAGGCAAATAATTACAATTTTGCAGATTAACACTGGAGTGATAAAAGATCAGATGGTCATGTACAGGTAGAGATATTGGTGTGCAGAAGAGCAGAAAAGTAAATAAATAAAAACAGTACGGGGATGAGGTAGGTGAAAAGGGTGGGCTATTTACCAATAGACTATGTACAGCTGCAGCGATCGGTTAGCTGCTCAGATAGCTGATGTTTGAAGTTGGTGAGGGAGATAAAAGTCTCCAACTTCAGCGATTTTTGCAATTCGTTCCAGTCACAGGCAGCAGAGTACTGGAACGAAAGGCGGCCAAATGAGGTGTTGGGCTTTAGGGATGATCAGTGAGATACACCTGCTGGAGCGCGTGCTACGGATGGGTGTTGCCATCGTGACCAGTGAGCTGAGATAAGGCGGAGCTTTACCTAGCATAGACTTGTAGATTACCTGGAGCCAGTGGGTCTGGCGACGAATATGTAGCGAGGGCCAGCCGACTAGAGCATACAAGTCGCAGTGGTGGGTGGTATAAGGTGCTTTAGTGACAAAACGGATGGCACTGTGATAGACTGCATCCAGTTTGCTGAGTAGAGTGTTGGAAGCCATTTTGTAGATGACATCGCCGAAGTCGAGGATCGGTAGGATAGTCAGTTTTACTAGGGTAAGCTTGGCGGCTTGAGTGAAGGAGGCTTTGTTGCGGAATAGAAAGCCGACTCTTGATTTGATTTTCGATTGGAGATGTTTGATATGAGTCTGGAAGGAGAGTTTGCAGTCTAGCCAGACACCTAGGTACTTATAGACGGCCACATATTCTAGGTCGGAACCATCCAGGGTGGTGATGCTAGTCGGGCATGCAGGTGCAGGCAGCGACCGGTTGAAAAGCATGCATTTGGTTTTACTAGCGTTTAAGAGCAGTTGGAGGCCACGGAAGGAGTGTTGTATGGCATTGAAGCTTGTTTGGAGGTTAGATAGCACAGTGTCCAACTCTAGGGGTGTGTGTGTTAACTCTAGGGGGGGTGTGTGTTAACTCTAGGGGGGGTATTTGTTAACTCTAGGGGTGTGTGTTAACTCTAGGGGTGTGTGTGTGTTAACTCTAGGGGTGTGTTTGTTAACTCTAGGGGTGTGTGTGTTAACTCTAGGGGTGTGTGTTTGTTAACTCTAGTGGTGTGTGTTTGTTAACTCTAGTGGTGTGTGTTTGTTAACTCTAGGGGTGTGTGTGTGTGTTAACTCTAGGGGGGGGGGGGTGTGTTAACTCTAGGGGTGTGTGTTTGTTAACTCTAGGGGTGTGTGTGTGTGTTAACTCTAGGGGTGTGGGTGTGTTAACTCTAGGGGTGTGTGTGTTAAACTAGGGGGGTGTGTGTGTGTAACTCTAGAGGGGGTGTGTGTTAACTCTAGGGGTGTGTGTGTGTGTTAACTCTAGGGGTGTGTGTGTGTTAACTCTAGGGGGTGTGTGTGTTAAGTCTAGGGGTGTGTGTGTTAACTCTGGGGGGGTGTTAACTCTAGGGGGGGTGTGTGTTAACTCTAGGGGGGTGTGTGTGTTAACTCTAGGGGTGTGTGTGTTAACTCTGGGGGGGGTGTGTTAACTCTAGGGGGGGTGTGTGTTAACTCTAGGGGGGGGGGGGGGTGTTAACTCTAGGGGGGGTGTGTGTGTGTTAACTCTAGGGGGGGTGTGTGTGTTAACTCTAGGGGTGTGTGTGTTAACTCTAGGGGGGGTGTGTGTTAACTCTAGGGGGGGTATTTGTTAACTCTAGGGGTGTGTGTTAACTCTAGGGGTGTGTGTGTGTTAACTCTAGGGGTGTGTTTGTTAACTCTAGGGGTGTGGGTGTGTGTTAACTCTAGGGGTGTGTGTTTGTTAACTCTAGTGGTGTGTGTTTGTTAACTCTAGTGGTGTGTGTTTGTTAACTCTAGGGGTGTGTGTGTTAACTCTAGGGGTGTGTGTGGTGTGTGTTAACTCTAGGGTGTGTGTGTTAACTGTAGGGGGGTGTTAACTCTAGGGGTGTGTGTATTAACTCTAGGGGTGTGTGTGTGTGCTAACTCTAGGGGGGGGGTTAACTCTAGGGGTGTGTGTTTGTTAACTCTAGGGGGGTGTGTGTGTTAACTCTAGTGGTGTGTGTTTGTTAACTCTAGGGGTGTGTGTGTTAACTCTAGGGGTGTGTGTGTGTGTGTTAACTCTAGGGGTGTGTGTGTTAACTGTAGGGGGGTGTTAACTCTAGGGGTGTGTGTATTAACTCTAGGGTGGGTGTGTGTGCTAACTCTAGGGGGGGGGTTGTTAACTCTAGGGGTGTGTGTTTGTTAACTCTAGGGGTGTTGTGGTTGTTAACTCTAGGGGTGGGTGTGTGTGTGTTAACTGTAGGGGGGGGTGTGTGTTAACTCTAGGGGTGTGTTTGTTAACTCTAGGGTGTGTGTGTTAACTCTAGGGGTGTGTGTGTTAACTCTAGGGGTGTGTGTGTGTAACTCTAGGGGGGGTGTGTGTTAACTCTAGGGGTGTGTGTTAACTCTAGGGGGGGGTGTGTTAACTCTAGGGGGGGGGTGTGGTTAAACTAGGGGGTGTGTGTTAACTCTAGGTGTGTGTGTTAACTCTAGGGGGGGGGGGTGTTAACTCTAGGGGTGTGTGTGTTAACTCTAGGGGGGGGTGTTAACTCTAGGGGGTGTGTGTGTTAACTCTAGGGGTGTGTGTGTGTTAACTCTAGGGGGTGTGTGTGTTAACTCTAGGGGTGTGTGTGTTAACTCTAGGGGGGTGGGTGTTAACTCTAGGGGTGTGTGTGTGTTAACTCTAGGGTGTGTGTGTGTGTTAACTCTAGGGGGGGGGGGTGTGTTAACTCTAGGGGTGTGTGTGTTAACTCTAGGGGGGGTGTGTGTGTTAACTCTAGGGGTGGTGTGTTAACTCTATGGGTGTGTGTGTTAACTCTGGGGTGGTGTGTTAACTCTAGGGGTGTGTGTGTTAACTCTAGGGGTGTGTGTTGTGTTAACTCTAGGGGTGTGTGTGTGGTGTTAACTCTAGGGGGGGGTGTGGTTAACTCTAGGGGTGTGTGTGTTAACTCTAGGGGGGGTGTGTGTTAAACTCTAGGGGTGTGTGTGTTAACTCTAGGGGTGTGTGTTAACTCTAGGGGGGGGTGTGTGTGTTAACTCTAGGGGGATGTGTGTTAACTCTAGGGGGGTGTGTGTTAACTCTAGTGTGTGTGTTAACTCTAGGGGTGTGTGTTAACTCTAGGGGGGTGTGTGTGTTAACTCTAGGGGTGTGTGTGTTAACTCTAGGGGTGTGTGTGTGTGTTAACTCTAGGGGTGTGTGTGTGTTAACTCTAGGGGGGGTGTGTGTGTTAACTCTAGGGGTGTGTGTGTATGTTAACTCTAGGGGTGTGTGTGTTAACTCTAGGGGTGTGTGTTTAACTCTAGGGGTGTGTGTTAACTCTAGGGGTGTTTGTGTTAACTCTAGGGGGGTGTGTTTGTAACTCTAGTGTTGTGTGTTTGTTAACTCTAGGGGTGTGTGTGTGTGTTAACTCTAGGGGTGTGGTGGTGTTAACTGTAGGGGGGGGTGTTAACTCTAGGGGGTTTTGTGTTAACTCTAGGGGTGTGTGTGTGTGTTAACTCTAGGGGGGGGGGTGTTAACTCTAGGGGTTGTGTTGTTGTTAACTCTAGGGGTGTGTGTTTGTTAACTCTAGGGGGTGTGTGTGGTGTTAACTCTAGGGTGTGTGTGTGTGTTAACTGTGGGGGGTGTGTGTTAACTCTAGGGGTGTGTGTGTTAACTCTAGGGGTGTGTGTGTTAACTCTAGGGGGGGAGTGTGTTAACTCTAGGGGTGGGTGTGTTAACTTAGGGGGGGGGCTGGGGGGGTGGGTGTTAACTCTAGGGGGGGTGTGTTAACTCTAGGGTGTGTGTTAACTCTAGGGGGGTGTGTGTTAACTCTAGGGGGGGGTGTGTGTTAACTCTAGGGGGTGTGTGTGTGTGTTAACTCTAGGGGTGTGTGTTAACTCTAGGGTGTGTGTGTTAACTCTAGGGTGTGTGTGTTAACTCTAGGGGTGTGTGTGTAACTCTAGGTGGGTGTTTGTTAACTCTAGGGGTGTGTGTGTGTGTGTAACTCTAGGGGGGTGTGTGTGTTAACTCTAGGGGGGGGGGGGGTGTGTGTTAACTCTAGGGGGGGGGTGTTAACTCTAGGGGGGTGGTGTTAACTCTAGGGGTGTGTGTGTGTGTTAATTCTAGGGGTGTGTGTGTGTTAACTCTAGGGGGTGTGTGTGTGTTAACTCTAGGGGTGTGTGTGTGTGTTAACTCTAGGGGTGTGTGTGTTAACTCTAGGGGGGGGGTGTGTGTGTTAACTCTAGGGTGTGTGTTAACTCTAGGGGTTGTGTGTGTGGTGTGTGTGTGTGTGGCGTGTGTGGGTGTGTGTGTGTGTCTAGGGTGTGATCAGCGGTGCCATAACCTCTCAGTATCTGATGGAAAAGTCCCGTATAGTCTTCCAGGTGAGATACACACACACACAACACACACACACACACCACACACACCACACACACTCAGTCACATGGACACACACGCACACTCAGTCACATTCACACACAAACACACACACGCACGCACTCAGTCACATGGACACATGTGTTCTGAATAGGTGCTAAATGACTGAGATGTTTCTACAGGCCAGAGATGAGAGGAACTATCATATCTTCTATGAGATGCTGTCAGGTCTTCCCCCCCAGCAGAGGCAGGCCTTCTACCTGCAGGAGGCTGAGACATATTATTACCTGAACCAGGTAGACATACACACACACACACACACACAGAGACACACACGCACACACACACACACACACTCACAGAGACAACACACACACACACACAAGCTGATGGAGATGGTCGGTGTGTGTCCAGGGAGGGGATTGTGGGATAGCAGGAAAGAGTGACAGGGAGGACTTCCTCCGTCTACTGGCTGCTATGGAGATCCTTCACTTCACCCCTGACGACCAGGCGTCCATCTTTAGAGTCCTGTCTTCTATTCTACACCTGGGGGAACGTCTACTTCCAAAGATATGAGGTATGGCTGTCTAACCCCGAACCTTAAAGGGATAGTCTGGGGAACGTCTACTTCCAAAGATACGGCTGTCTAACCCCGAACTTAAAGGATAGTCTGGGGAACGTCTACTTCCAAAGATATGAGGTATGGTAGTCTAACCCAAACCTTAAAGGATAGTCTGGGGAATGTCTACTTCCAGAGATATGAGGTATGGCTGTCTAACCCGAACCTTAAAGGGATAGTCTGGGGAACGTCTACTTCCAAAGATACGGCTGTCTAACCCCGAACCTTAAAGGGATAGTCTGGGGAACGTCTACTTCCAAAGATATGAGGTATGGTAGTCTAACCCAAACCTTAAAGGGATAGTCTGGGAATGTCTACTTCCAGAGATATGAGGTATGGCTGTCTAACCCAAACCTTAAGGGATAGTCTGGGGAATGTCTACTTCCAAAGATACGGCTGTCTAACCCAAACCTTAAAGGGATAGTCTGGGGAACGTCTACTTCCAAAGATATGAGGTATGGTAGTCTAACCCAAACCTTAAAGGGATAGTCTGGGGAATGTCTACTTCCAAAGATATGAGGTATGGCTGTCTAACCCAAACCTTAAAGGGATAGTCTGGGGAATGTCTACTTCCAGAGATATGAGGTATGGTAGTCTAACCCAAACCTTAAAGGGATAGTCTGGGGAATGTCTACTTCCAGAGATATGAGGTATGGCTGTCTAACCCAACCTTAAGGGATAGTCTGGGGAATGTTCTACTCCAGAGATATGAGGTATGGTAGTATCTAACCTGAACCTTAAAGGGATAGTCTGGGGAACGTCTACTTCCAAAGATATGAGGTATGGTAGTCTAACCCAAACCTTAAAGGGATAGTCTGGGGAACGTCTACTTCCAAAGATACGGCTGTCTAACCTGAACCTTAAAGGGATAGTCTGGGGAATGTCTACTTCCAGAGATATGAGGTATGGTAGTCTAACCTGAACTTAAAGGGATAGTCTGGGGAATGTCTACTCCAAAGATTGAGGTATGGCTGTCTAACCCAAACCTTAAAGGGATAGTCTGGGAATGTCTACTTCCAAAGATATGAGGTATGGTAGTCTAACCCAAACCTTAAAGGGATAGTCTGGGGAACGTCTACTTCCAAAGATATGAGGTATGGTAGTCTAACCCAACCTTAAAGGGATAGTCTGGGGAATGTCTACTTCCAGAGATATGAGGTATGGCTGTCTAACCCAAACCTTAAAGGGATAGTCTGGGGAACGTCTACTTCCAAAGATATGAGGTATGGTAGTCTAACCCGAACCTTAAAGGGATAGTCTGGGGAACGTCTACTTCCAAAGATATGAGGTATGGTAGTCTAACCCGAACCTTAAAGGGAGAGTCTGGGGAATGTCTACTTCCAGAGATATGAGGTATGTCTGTCTAACCCAAACCTTAAAGGGATAGTCTGGGGGAACGTTACTTCCAAAGATCTGAGGTATGGTAGTAGTCTAACCCCAACCTTAAAGGGATAGTCTGGGGAATGTCTACTTCCAAAGATATGAGGTATGGTAGTCTAACCCGAACCTTAAAGGGATAGTCTGGGGAATGTCTACTTCAGAGATATGAGGTATGGCTGTCTAACCCAAACCTTAAAGGGATAGTCTGGGGAACGTCTACTTCCAAAGATATGAGGTATGGTAGTCTAACCCGAAACCTTAAAGGATAGTCTGGGGAATGGTCTACTTCCAAAGATATGAGGTATGGTAGTCTAACCCAAACCTTAAAGGGATAGTCTGGGGAATGTCTACTTCCAAAGATATGAGGTATGG
>NW_022265546.1:42500-44216 GCF_002021735.2 Oncorhynchus kisutch | reverse complement strand
TGACTCACTAAGCGCTTCATTGCCTGCATTCTCCACCAGTCGTCAGGAGTTAAATAGAGAGTTCATAGGCTACGGGCCAGGGTCACAGGGGAGGGGACGCCCTTCCTCCAGTGGCCCTGTGTCCTTACTTCCTTTCAGGGGGACAGAGAGGTCGTGACTGAGGGGTCAAAGGTCACGGGTGACTGTAACAACGCCCTATCAGAGAAGGGAGATGGATCCTGAGTGGGTGCTTTGCCAATAGTGTGCACAGAGATGTGGTCCGGGTCGAAGGTCTGTTGAGGGCTCTATTATAGGCTGAGTGGAGCAGGCCTCAGGAGAAGCCAGGGGGTAGAGTTCAGGTGCCTCCCTGACTGAGTGGACCCAGAGCTTGGGGATGTAACTGTCATATTATCCCGTAGTCTACTAGAACCACCAGAAACAACATCAATTACCCAATGATAAGATAGCACCAAAGATGGTGGATAAATTAAGATGTCCCACTCAGGCCGTTTACCATTGAAAAAAAATGGTCCCAGTTCCAGTCTGCTGAAGGGTTGGCTCTCCCCTATTCACCAATTCATTAGCAGCTGGTCTGCTTAGTTCATTGTATATGAGCCAGAAAAAACGATGGAGTGGGATGTCTCTCTTCCTCTTCCTCTTCTGTCTCTGGACAGAACTACAAACAGTAGTTGACTGTTACACTGCTTGTGATGATGGCTCCTGACAACCTAAAGACACTTCGCCATCTCCTTTTTGTCAGATCTCTGAGGTTTTGAGTCGCCTGAATGGGTGTGCTTCAGGTGTCCATAATTACTTGTTCAGAAGTCAGAAGAGCGATTTGTCTGTTTTGTCGGAGTGGCCCTAATCTCCTGGGCACTTCTGTAGATCTGAGCAGATAGAATGGGTCTTAGACATAGGGGTTAAAGTTCCTTCAAGCCTAACAGAGTGCATGCTGGAGATATTTCAACATTGCTTACGCCGGTCCTTCAGATTGTGTCTTTTGGGGAAGCGGTCAATTTCAGAATTGCCAGGATAGTAGAACGATTTTGGTCAAATAGGATCTAGTTTTGGAGTTTGGTGAAAATGTTAGTATTTTGTGACGGACAAGCATGTTCTCCTTCCTCCTTTTAGTAAACGACCAACGCAGAATGGAAATGTGTGTGTGTGGAGGTGTGAGGACGTGGAGAGGACAGGCAAAGCTATCAACAGACTCATAAATAACGACGCCAGTCACTTTCATAGGTGGGAGCAGTGAAGGAAGACTGAATGTAGGTCAGTGATGAAGTTAAGGGTAGGTGAAAGTTGACAGGTTAAGGGAATGGACAGATGGATTCTATTTGACAAAGATAAGGGTGAACAGCAGCTCACGTACAGCAGATGTGAAGTAGCTAGCTAGTGAGCGCTAGCCCCGTGGGTGGTGACCTGAAGTACTGTCTTCCCAGGTTGAACCAAGGCCATGGTTCTGACTAGTGCATGTAACCGTCTGGTTCTGGACGGAGTTCCTCAAGACTGTATTCTCTCACTGAGCTAAAGCCCATAGACTTTTCAACCAACATGGGTATTTGGGTTTTATGTAAAGGTCAAAAGGAGCGCAGTTCAACGAACCACCTCTGCTACACTCTTATTGATTGTAGGATATGCTATCAGTTTGCCCACAGTGGAAACGGCCTTGATGTCAAAACGTGTACTACAAAACAGAGTATGTGTTACACGCAAGAATATCAGTCCCCCCACTCC
>NW_022265546.1:35000-37500 GCF_002021735.2 Oncorhynchus kisutch | reverse complement strand
CACTACCGCCAAACTGTGGGCAAATATTTGTGCATACCGCTACGGGTCATCCATGTCGGGCCAACTCAATGGTTCTGTAAGTAACTGTCAGTTGGGGCACTGTCTCTCTGTCTCTCTCTCTGGTCTCTCTCGGGTCTCTCTCTCTCTCTCTCAGTGTCTCTTCAATTCCAGGGCTCGATTGTCATGGGAAACCTATGTTAACATTGCCAAAGCTAGTGAAGTAGATAATAATCAAAAGTGAAATGTCATTGTATGTATATATACAGTGTTGTAACGATGTGCATATAGTAAAATAAATAGACCTAAATATGGGTTGTATTTACAATGGTGTTTGTTCTTCACTGGTTGCCCTTTTCTTGTGGCAACAGGTCACAAGTCTTGCTGCTGTGATGGCACACGGTGGTATTTTACTTAGTAGAAATGGGAGTTCATCAAAATTGGGTTTGTTTTCTAATTCTTTGTGGGTCTGTGTAATCTGAGGGCAATATGTGTCTCTAATATTGTCATACTGTCACGCCTGCGCCCGCTCTTCCCCCAGGATTACACACTCCTGCCACCATTATTACACACTCCTGCCACCATTATTACACACTCCTGCCACCCTTATTACACACTCCTGCCACCATTATTACACACTCCTGCCACCATTATTACACACTCCTGCCACCATTATTACACACTCCTGCCACCATTATTACACAATCCTGCCACCATTATTACACACTCCTGCCACCATTATTACACACTCCTGCCACCATTATTACACACTCCTGCCACCATTATTACACACTCCTGCCACCATTATTACACACTCCTGCCACCATTATTACACACTCCTGCCACCATTATTACGCACTCCTGCCACCATTATTACACACTCCTGCCACCATTATTACACACTCCTGCCACCATTATTACACACTCCTGCCACCATTATTACACACTCCTGCCACCATTATTACACACTCCTGACACCATTATTACACACTCCTGCCACCATTATTACACACTCCTGCCACCCTTATTACACACTCCTGCCACCATTATTACACACTCCTGCCACCATTATTACACACTCCTGCCACCATTATTACACACACCTGCCTTCCCTCGTCACTCGCATCAGCGATTATTGGACTCACCTGAACTCAATCACCTGTTTATTACCTCTCCTATATTTGTCAGTTCCCCAGCCCTGTTCTCCGCTGCTGCATTGATTGTCGTTTGTCATTTTGTATCCGTGTGCTGATGCTGTTTCTGTCTTGATCTTTGTCTGTTTCTAATTAAATGTCAACTCCTCGTACCTGCTTCTCGTCACATACATTTGGCAGGAGGTTAGGAAGTGCAGCTCAGTTTCCCCCTCATTTTGTGGGCAGTGTGCACAGAGCCATGTCTGCCTACGGCGGCCTTTCTCAATAGCAAGGCTATGCTCACTGAGTCTGTACATAGTCAAAGTTTTCCTTAAATTTGGGTCAGTCCAGTGGTCAGGTACTCTGCCACTGTGTACTCTCTGTTTAGGGCCGAATAACATTCTAGTTTAGTCTGTTTTTTGTTACTTCTCTCCAATGTGTCAAGTAATTATCTTTTTGTTTTCTAATGATTTGCTTGGGTCTAATTGTGTTGCTGTCCTGGGTCTCTGTGGGGTCTGTTTGTGTTTGTGAACAGAGCCCCAGGACCAGCTTTTTGTAGAATTCTGCATGCAGATTCTCAATTGGGTGTTTGTCCCATTTTGTTAATTCTCGGATGGTGAGTGGACCCCAGACCTCACAACCATAGAGGGAAATGGGTTCTATAAATTATTCAAGGATTTTTTAGCAAGATTCTAATTGGCATGTTGAATTTGATGTTGCTTTTGATGGCATAGAAGGCCCTTCTTGCCTTGTCTATCAGCTCATTCACAGCTTTGTGGAAGTTACCCGTGGCGCTGATGTTTAGCCCGAGGTATGCACAGTTGAAGTCTGAAGTTTAATTACACCTTAGCCAAATAAATTTAAACTCAGTTTTTCACAATTCTTGACATTTAATCCTAGTAAAAATCCCTGTCAGTTAGGATCACCACTTTATTTAAGAATGTGAATTGTCCGAATAATAGTAGAGAGAAAAATGTATTTCAGCTTTTATTTCTTTCATCACATTCCCAGTAGGTCAGAAGTTTACATACACTCAATTAGTACTTGGTAGCGTTGCCTTTAAATTGTTTAACTTGGGTCAAAAGATTTGGGTAGCCTTCCACAAGCTTCCCACAATAAGTTGGGTGAATTTTGGCCCATTCCTCCTGACAGAGCTGGTATAACCGAGTCAGGTTTGTAGACCTCCTTGCTTGCACACACTTTTTCAGTTCTGTCCACAAATATTCTATAGGAATGAGGTCAGGGCTTTATGATGGCCACTCCAATACCTTGACTTTGTTGTCCTTAAGCCTTTTTGCCACAACTTTGGAAGTATGCTTGGGGTCATTGTCCATTTGGAAGACCCATTTGCGACCAAGCTTTAACATCCT
>NW_022265546.1:25000-30000 GCF_002021735.2 Oncorhynchus kisutch | reverse complement strand
GGACCACTAGACGATTAGTATTGACACACGACAGGACCACTAGATGATGAGTATTGACACATTACAGGACCACTAGATGATTAGTACTGACACATGACAGGACCACTAGATGATTAGTGTTGACACATGACAGGACCACTAGATGATTAGTATTGACACATGACAGGACCACTAGATGATTAGTATTGACACATGACAGGATCACTAGATGATTAGTATTGACACATGACAGGATCACTAGATGATTAGTATTGACACATGACAGGACCACTAGATGATTAGTGTTGACACATGACAGGACCACTAGACACATGACCACTTAATGATTAGTGTTGACACATGACAGGACCACTAGACGATTAGTATTGACACACGACAGGACCACTAGATGATTAGTGTTGACACATGACAGGACCACTAGACACATGACCACTGAATGATTAGTGTTGACACATGACAGGACCACTAGACGATTAGTATTGACACATGACAGGACCACTAGACACATGACCACTTAATGATAAGTGTTGACACATGACAGGACCACTAGACGATTAGTATTGACACATGACAGGACCACTAGACACATGACCACTTAATGATAAGTGTTGACGCATGACAGGACCACTAGACGATTAGTATTGACACACGACAGGACCACTAGATGATTCGTGTTGACACATGACAGGACCACTAGATGATTAGTGTTGACACATGACAGGACCACTAGATGATTAGTGTTGACACATGACAGGACCACTAGATGATTAGTGTTGACACATGACAGGACCACTAGATGATTAGTGTTGACACATGACAGGACCACTAGATGATTAGTATTGACACATGACAGGACCACTAGATGATTAGAATTGACACATGACAGGACCACTAGATGATTAGTATTGACACATGACAGGACCACTAGACACATGACCACTTAATGATTAGTGTTGACACATGACAGGACCACTAGACGATTAGTATTGACACACGACAGGACCACTAGATGATTAGTATTGACACATGCCAGGACCACTAGACGATTAGTACTGACACATGACAGGACCACTAGATGATTAGTGTTGACACATGACAGGACCACTAGACGATTAGTATTGACACACGACAGGACCACTAGATGATGAGTATTGACACATTACAGGACCACTAGATGATTAGTGCTGACACATGACAGGACCACTAGATGATTAGTGTTGACACATGACAGGACCACTAGATGATTAGTATTGACACATGACAGGACCACTAGATGATTAGTATTGACACATGACAGGACCACTAGATGATTAGTATTGACACATGACAGGATCACTAGATGATTAGTATTGACACATGACAGGACCACTAGATGATTAGTGTTGACACATGACAGGACCACTAGACACATGACCACTTAATGATTAGTGTTGACACATGACAGGACCACTAGACGATTAGTATTGACACACGACAGGACCACTAGATGATTAGTGTTGACACATGACAGGACCACTAGACACATGACCACTGAATGATTAGTGTTGACACATGACAGGACCACTAGACGATTAGTATTGACACATGACAGGACCACTAGACACATGACCACTTAATGATAAGTGTTGACACATGACAGGACCACTAGACGATTAGTATTGACACACGACAGGACCACTAGATGATTAGTATTGACACATGACAGGACCACTAGATGATTAGTGTTGACACATGGCAGGACCACTAGATGATTAGTGTTGACACATGGCAGGACCACTAGATGATTAGTGTTGACACATGACAGGACCACTAGATGATTAGTATTGGCACATGACAAACCCACTAGATGATTAGTGTTGACACATGACAGGACCACTAGATGATTAGTACTGACACATGACAGGACCACTAGATGATTAGTGTTGACACATGACAGGACCACTAGATGATTAGTGTTGACACATGACAGGACCACTAGATGATTAGTATTGACACATGACAGGACCACTAGATGATTAGTGTTGACACATGACAGGACCACTGTCATGTATATTTCTGAAATAGGATATTTCTGAAATAGTATTAAACAGTTGCTGTGCTAAGATGTGTAATTACTCATGATGAACGGATGTAAAAACCGCCAAACAAATTGACGTTCAATAATGTTACAATCCGTTCCTATCATCACCAAGGTCATGGGAACCACTCTTAGTAACTAAGGCTGATGCAGCATGCTGTAACGATTAAAGTTCTACCGCCAGTGACTGCTAGAGGATTGAGCACTGTGCTCAACAATGACTGGTTACAGCTCTATCTCCAGTGACTGCTAGAGGATGAGCACTGTGCTCAACAATGACTGGTTACAGCTATCTGTCCAGTGACTGCTAGAGGATGAGCACTGTGCTCAACAATGCTTGCTATGGTGAGTTAAAATGACAAATCGCCAAATACATAGCACCCTGTAGCACTCACTTCTGTCATCATTAAGTGCTTTGACAGGATAGTTAAGAATCATATCACCTCCACCTTACCCAACACCCTGAACCAACTGCAATTTGCATACCATCCCAACAGATCCACAGATGATGCAATCACCATTGCACTGCACACTGAAGTACCTATACGTAAGAATGCTGTTCATCAACTACAGCTCAGCTCTCAACACCATAGTGCCCTCCAAGCTCATCACTAAGCTCAAGGCCCTGGGTCTGAACCCCTCCCTGTGCAACTGGGTCCTGAACTTCCTGACTACGCCAAGTCGTAAAGGTAGGCAACAACACCTTTGCCACACTGATCCTATTCTTAGACGAGGGCCCCACAGAGGTGTGTGTTCAGCCCACTCCTGTACCGCCTGTTCACCCATCAACTCAATCATCAAGTTTGCTGATGACACAACAGTGGTAGGCCTGATTACCAACAACAATGACTAGACAGCCTACAGGGAGGAGGTGAGGGCCCTGGTGGAGTGGTGCCAGGAAAATAACCTCTCCCTCAACATCAACAAAATGAAAACGTTGATCATGGACTACATGAGACAGCAGAGAGCGCACGCCCCCATCCACATCGACGGGGCCAAAGTGGAGAAGGTGAAAAGCTTCAAGTTCCTGTCCGTGCACATCACTGACAACCTGAAATGGTCCACCCATACAGACAGTGTGGTGAAGAAGGCACAACAGCACCTCTTCAACCTCAGGAGGCTGAAGAAGTTCAGCTTGGCCCCTAAAACCCTCACAAACTTCTATAGATGCACCATTGAGAGCATTCTGTCGGATTGTATCACCGCCTGGTACAGCAATTGCACCATCCGCAAATGCAGGGCTCTCCAGAGGGTGGTGTGGTCATCCCAATGCATCACCGGGTGGCACACTGCCTGTACTCCAGGACATCTAAAGCACCCGGTGTAACAGGAAGGCCAAGAAGGTCATCAAGGACCTCAGCCACCGGAGCTACGACCTGTTCACCCTGCTTTCATCTAGAAGGTGGAGACAGTACAGGTGCTTCAAAGCTGGGACCAAGACCAAGAGACTGAGGCCATCACACTCTTAAACAGTCAACACTAGCCGGCCTCCGCCCAGTACCCTCCACTGAACCTTAGTCACTGTTCTAGTTGGCCTCCGCCCAGTACCCTGCACTGAACCTTAGTCACTGTTCTAGCTGATCTCCTCCACTTGAAAAAATTGAGTAAGGAAGTGAAAGGAGCACTACATTTTTATGTTCACTAGAACAAACAGTAATGTGCAAGTAACTTCATTCGTTATAGTTCAGACTACAGAACACTATTTAGCATCAAAAAGTTCATAAAACACAAAACAGTTCAGTATTTACAACTTTACAGGATAACAATATGGGTGGTGATGTCACTTTAATATTTTAATTACTGAACACTGAAATACTTTGGGTTGGGTAACTTGAATGGTTCCAGGCAACAGGTTTTCACAAAACAAATTCTGGTACAGTAGCAATGCTGGTTTCTCCATTAAGCATTAAAAGAGAGACATAGTATATGCAGTATCATTATTCTGGTACTGTAGCATGTTGGTTTGTACATAGTATATGCAGTATCATTATTCTGGTACTGTAGCATGTTGGTTTGTACATAGTATATACAGTATCATTATTCTGGTACTGTAGTATGTTGGTTTGTACATAGTATATACAGTATAATTATTATGGTACTGTAGTATGTTGGTTTGTACATAGTATATACAGTATCATTATTATGGTACTGTAGCATGTTGGTTTGTACATAGTATATACAGTATCATTATTCTGGTACTGTAGCATGTTGGTTTGTACATAGTATATACAGTATCATTATTATGGTACTGTAGTATGTTGGTTTGTACATACTATGTAGCATGCAAGGTCTGGTCTGATCATGACACTGAAAAACACACTCACTTGCTCACAAATCACAGAAAAACATTTCAGTAGTTAATTTGAGTTGAAAGACTGTAAACAACCACGTGATGAATGTCATTTAGCAGATGCTTTTATCCAAAGAGATTCATGCTTGCATATATTTTACGTATGGCTGGTCCCATGAATCAAACCCACTATCCTGACATTGCAAGACCCACACTCTACCAACTGAGCTATGGAGGACCAAGTAGAACCTTCCTTCCAAAATAAAACAATGTTTACAATGGGGATAGGTTTGCCAAGCATTGTTCCATTTAGGCTAGTGCATTGTGGGCCAAAACACTTCCAGATGAAGCCAGTAGACAGTTAAATATTGGCTGCTTCCCAAATAGCACCCTATTCCCTATAGAGTGCACTACTTTGCAGCAGGCCCCGTAGAGGTGCCATTTGGGATGTATCCATTGTTTGTTTGAGGTTCTGGGAGATGTTCTATGGGACTGGGAACATGAGATATAACAAGGGTCGAAACACGTTGGAAACCCTATAGGGGACAAGGACCAACAACCACAGCAATTAGCTTCTCAACCACAACCAAACAACGACCACAACCAAACAGCGACCACAAACCAACTAAAAGA
>NW_022265546.1:0-22500 GCF_002021735.2 Oncorhynchus kisutch | reverse complement strand
TGGTTAGCATTCTGTTCAACACAACACAACGACATCAGCTGGTTAGCATTCTGTTCAACACAACACAACACAACGACATCAGCTGGTTAGCATTCTGTTCAACACAACACAACAACATCAGCTGGTTAGCATTCTGTTCAACACGACACAACAACATCAGCTGGCTAGCGTTCTGTTCAACACAACACAACACAACGACATCAGCTGGTTAGCATTCTGTTCAACACAACACAATGACATCAGCTGGTTAGCATTCTGTTCAACACAACACAACAAAACGACATCAGCTGGTTAGCATTCTGTTCAACACAACACAACGACATCAGCTGGTTAGCATTCTGTTCAACACAACACAACAAAACGACATCAGCTGGTTAGCCTTCTGTTCAACACAACACAACACCATCAGTTGGTTAGCCTTCTGTTCAACACAACACAACAACATCAGCTGGCTAGCCTTCTGTTCAAAACAACACAACGACATCAGCTGGTTAGCATTCTGTTCAACACAACACAACAACATCAGTTGGTTAGCCTTCTGTTCAACACAACACAACACAACGACATCAGTTGGTTAGCCTTCTGTTCAACACAACACAACACAACAACATCAGCTGGCTAGCGTTCTGTTCAACACAACACAACACAACAACATCAGCTGGCTAGCGTTCTGTTCAACACAACACAACACAACGACATCAGCTGGTTAGCATTCTGTTCAACACAACACAACACAACAACATCAGCTGGTTAGCATTCTGTTCAACACAACACAACAACATCAGCTGGCTAGCGTTCTGTTCAACACAACACAACACAACGACATCAGCTGGTTAGCAGTCTGTTCAACACAACACAACAACATCAGCTGGTTAGCATTCTGTTCAACACAACAACATCAGCTGGTTAGCATTCTGTTCAACACGACACAACAACATCAGCTGGCTAGCGTTCTGTTCAACACAACACAACACAACGACATCAGCTGGTTAGCATTCTGTTCAACACAACACAATGACATCAGCTGGTTAGCATTCTGTTCAACACAACACAACACAACGACATCAGCTGGTTAGCATTCTGTTCAACACAACACAACGACATCAGCTGGGTAGCATTCTGTTCAACACAACACAACAAAACGACATCAGCTGGTTAGCCTTCTGTTCAACACAACACAACACCATCAGTTGGTTAGCCTTCTGTTCAACACAACACAACAACATCAGCTGGCTAGCCTTCTGTTCAACACAACACAACGACATCAGCTGGTTAGCATTCTGTTCAACACAACACAACACCATCAGTTGGTTAGCCTTCTGTTCAACACAACACAACACCATCAGTTGGTTAGCCTTCTGTTCAACACAACACAACAACATCAGCTGGCTAGCGTTCTGTTCAACACAACACAACACAACGACATCAGTTGGTTAGCCTTCTGTTCAACACAACACAACACAACAACATCAGCTGGCTAGCGTTCTGTTCAACACAACACAACACAACGACATCAGCTGGTTAGCATTCTGTTCAACACAACACAACACAACAACATCAGCTGGTTAGCATTCTGTTCAACACAACAACATCAGCTGGCTAGCGTTCTGTTCAACACAACACAACACAACGACATCAGCTGGTTAGCATTCTGTTCAACACAACACAACACAACACCATCAGTTGGTTAGCCTTCTGTTCAACACAACACAACAACATCAGCTGGCTAGCGTTCTGTTCAACACAACACAACACAACGACATCAGTTGGTTAGCCTTCTGTTCAACACAACACAACACAACAACATCAGCTGGCTAGCGTTCTGTTCAACACAACACAACACAACGACATCAGCTGGTTAGCATTCTGTTCAACACAACACAACAACACCAGCTGGTTAGCATTCTGTTCAACACAACACAACACAACGACATCAGCTGGTTAGCATTCTGTTCAACACAACACAACAACATCAGCTGGTTAGCATTCTGTTCAACACAACAACATCAGCTGGTTAGCATTCTGTTCAACACAACACAACACAACAACATCAGCTGGTTAGCATTCTGTTCAACACAACACAACAACACCAGCTGGTTAGCATTCTGTTCAACACAACACAACACAACGACATCAGCTGGTTAGCATTCTGTTCAACACAACACAACAACATCAGCTGGTTAGCATTCTGTTCAACACGACACAACAACATCAGCTGGCTAGCGTTCTGTTCAACACAACACAACACAACAACATCAGCTGGTTAGCATTCTGTTCAACACAACACAATGACATCAGCTGGTTAGCATTCTGTTCAACACAACACAACAAAACGACATCAGCTGGTTAGCATTCTGTTCAACACAACACAACAAAACGACATCAGCTGGTTAGCATTCTGTTCAACACAACACAACGACATCAGCTGGTTAGCATTCTGTTCAACACAACACAACGACATCAGCTGGTTAGCATTCTGTTCAACACAACACAACGACATCAGCTGGTTAGCATTCTGTTCAACACAACACAACGACATCAGCTGGTTAGCATTCTGTTCAACACAACACAACACCATCAGTTGGTTAGCCTTCTGTTCAACACAACACAACACCATCAGTTGGTTAGCCTTCTGTTCAACACAACACAACAACATCAGCTGGCTAGCGTTCTGTTCAACACAACACAACACAACGACATCAGTTGGTTAGCCTTCTGTTCAACACAACACAACACAACAACATCAGCTGGCTAGCGTTCTGTTCAACACAACACAACACAACGACATCAGCTGGTTAGCATTCTGTTCAACACAACACAACACAACAACATCAGCTGGTTAGCATTCTGTTCAACACAACACAACAACATCAGCTGGCTAGCGTTCTGTTCAACACAACACAACACCATCAGTTGGTTAGCCTTCTGTTCAACACAACACAACAACATCAGCTGGCTAGCGTTCTGTTCAACACAACACAACACAACGACATCAGTTGGTTAGCCTTCTGTTCAACACAACACAACACAACAACATCAGCTGGCTAGCGTTCTGTTCAACACAACACAACACAACAGCATCAGCTGGCTAGCGTTCTGTTCAACACAACACAACACAACGAAACAAGCTGGTTAGCATTCTGTTCAACACAACACAACACAACAACATCAGCTGGTTAGCATTCTGTTCAACACAACACAACAACATCAGCTGGCTAGCGTTCTGTTCAACACAACACAACACAACGACATCAGCTGGTTAGCAGTCTGTTCAACACAACACAACAACATCAGCTGGTTAGCATTCTGTTCAACACAACAACATCAGCTGGTTAGCATTCTGTTCAACACAACACAACAACACCAGCTGGTTAGCATTCTGTTCAACACAACACAACACAACGACATCAGCTGGTTAGCATTCTGTTCAACACAACACAACAACATCAGCTGGTTAGCATTCTGTTCAACACGACACAACACATCAGCTGGCTAGCGTTCTGTTCAACACAACACAACGACATCAGCTGGTTAGCATTCTGTTCAACACAACACAATGACATCAGCTGGTTAGCATTCTGTTCAACACAACACAACAAAACGACATCAGCTGGTTAGCATTCTGTTCAACACAACACAACGACATCAGCTGGTTAGCATTCTGTTCAACACAACACAACAAAACGACATCAGCTGGTTAGCCTTCTGTTCAACACAACACAACACCTCAGTTGGTTAGCCTTCTGTTCAACACAACACAACAACATCAGCTGGCTAGCCTTCTGTTCAAAACAACACAACGACATCAGCTGGTTAGCATTCTGTTCAACACAACACAACAACATCAGTTGGTTAGCCTTCTGTTCAACACAACACAACACAACGACATCAGTTGGTTAGCCTTCTGTTCAACACAACACAACACAACAACATCAGCTGGCTAGCGTTCTGTTCAACACAACACAACACAACACAAACAACATCAGCTGGCTAGCGTCTGTTCAACACAACACAACACAACGACATCAGCTGGTTAGCATTCTGTTCACACAACACAACACAACAACATCAGCTGGTTAGCATTCTGTTCAACACAACACAACAACATCAGCTGGCTAGCGTTCTGTTCAACACAACACAACACAACGACATCAGCTGGTTAGCAGTCTGTTCAACACACACAACAACATCAGCTGGTTAGCATTCTGTTCAACACAACAACATCAGCTTGGTTAGCATTCTTTCAACACGACACAACAACATCAGCTGGCTAGCGTTCTGTTCAACACAACACAACACAACGACATCAGCTGGTTGCATTCTGTTCAACACAACACAATGACATCAGCTGGTTAGCATTCTGTTCAACACAACACAACACAACGACATCAGCTGGTTAGCATTCTGTTCAACACAACAACATCAGCTGGTAGCATTCTGTTCAACACAACACAAACACACTCAGCTGGTTAGCATTCTGTTCAACACAACACAACAACATCAGGCTGGTTAGTATTCTTTTCAACACAACAACATCAGCTGGTTAGCATTACTGTTCAACACAACATCAGCTGGTTAGCATTCTGTTCAACACAACACAGCTGGTTAGCATTATGTTCAACACAACATCAGCTGGTTAGCATTCTGTTCAACACAACACAACAACATCAGCTGGTTAGCATTCTGTTCAACACAACAACATCAGGCTGGTTGCATTCTGTTCACACAACATCATCAGCTGGTTAGCATTCTGTTCAACACAACACAACAACATCAGCTGGTTAGCATTCTGTTCAACACAACACAACACAACGACATCAGCTGGTTAGCATTCTGTTCAACACAACACAACGACATCAGCTGGGTAGCATTCTGTTCAACACAACACAACAAAACGACATCAGCTGGTTAGCCTTCTGTTCAACACAACAAAACACCATCAGTTGGTTAGCCTTCTGTTCAACACAACACAACGACATCAGCTGGTTAGTATTCTGTTCAACACAACACAACACCATCAGTTGGTTAGCCTTCTGTTCAACACAACACCATCAGTTGGTTAGCCTTCTGTTCAACACAACACAACAACATCAGCTGGCTAGCGTTCTGTTCAACACAACACAACACAACGACATCAGTTGGTTAGCCTTCTGTTCAACACAACACAACACAACAACATCAGCTGGCTAGCGTTCTGTTCAACACAACACAACACAACGACATCAGCTGGTTAGCATTCTGTTCAACACAACACAACACAACAACATCAGCTGGTTAGCATTCTGTACAACACAACACAACAACATCAGCTGGCTAGCGTTCTGTTCAACACAACACAACACAACGACATCAGCTGGTTAGCATTCTGTTCAACACAACACAACACAACACCATCAGTTGGTTAGCCTTCTGTTCAACACAACACAACAACATCAGCTGGCTAGCGTTCTGTTCAACACAACACAACACAACGACATCCAGTTGGTTAGCCTTCTGTTCAACACAACACAACACAACAACATCAGCTGGCTAGCGTTCTGTTCAACACAACACAACACAACGACATCAGCTGGTTAGCAGTCTGTTCAACACAACACAACAACATCAGCTGGTTAGCATTCTGTTCAACACAACAACATCAGCTGGTTAGCATTCTGTTCAACACAACACAACACAACAACATCAGCTGGTTAGCATTCTGTTCAACACAACACAACAACACCAGCTGGTTAGCATTCTGTTCAACACAACACAACAACATCAGCTGGTTAGCATTCTGTTCAACACGACACAACAACATTAGCTGGCTAGCGTTCTGTTCAAACACAACACAACACAACAACATCAGCTGGTTAGCATTCTGTTCAACACAACACAATGACATCAGCTGGTAGCATTCTGTTCAACACAACACAACAAAAACGACATCAGCTGGTTAGCATTCTGTTCAACACAACACAACAAAACGACATCAGCTGGTTAGCATTCTGTTCAACACAACACAACGACATCAGCTGGTTAGCATTCTGTTCAACACAACACAACGACATCAGCTGGTTAGCATTCTGTTCAACACAACACAACGACATCAGCTGGTTAGCATTCTGTTCAACACAACACAACGACATCAGCTGTTAGCATTCTGTTCAACACAACACACACAACGACATCAGTTGGTTAGCCTTCTGTTCAACACAACACAACACAACAACATCAGCTGGCTAGCGTTCTGTTCAACACAACACAACACAACGACATCAGCTGGTTAGCATTCTGTTCAACACAACACAACACAACAACATCAGCTGGTTAGCATTCTGTTCAACACAACACAACAACATCAGCTGGCTAGCGTTCTGTTCAACACAACACAACACCATCAGTTGGTTAGCCTTCTGTTCAACACAACACAACAACATCAGCTGGCTAGCGTTCTGTTCAACACAACACAACACAACGACATCAGTTGGTTAGCCTTCTGTTCAACACAACACAACACAACAACATCAGCTGGCTAGCGTTCTGTTCAACACAACACAACACAACAACATCAGCTGGCTAGCGTTCTGTTCAACACAACACACACAACGACACAAGCTGGTTAGCATTCTGTTCAACACAACACAACACAACAACATCAGCTGGTTAGCATTCTGTTCAACACAACACAACAACATCAGCTGGCTAGCGTTCTGTTCAACACAACACAACACAACGACATCAGCTGGTTAGCAGTCTGTTCAACACCACACACAACAACATCAGCTGGTTAGCATTCTGTTCAACACAACAACATCAGCTGGTTAGCATTCTGTTCAACACAACACAACAACACCAGCTGGTTAGCATTCTGTTCAACAGAATGCTAACCAGCTGATGTTGTTGTGTTGTGTTGAACAGACTGCTAACCAGCTGATGTCGTTGTGTTGTGTTGTGTTGAACAGAACGCTAGCCAGCTGATGTTGTTGTGTTGTGTTGAACAGAATGCTAACCAGCTGATGTGTTGTGTTGTGTTGTGTTGAACAGAATGCTAACCAGCTTGTGTCGTTGTGTTGTGTTGTGTTGAACAGAACGCTAGCCAGCTGATGTTGTTGTGTTGTGTTGTGTTGGGCAGAACAGAACGCTAGCCAGCTGATGTTGTTGTGTTGTGTTGAACAGAAGGCTAACCAACTGATGTCGTTGTGTTGTGTTGTGTTGAACAGAACGCTAGCCAGCTGATGTTGTTGTGTTGTGTTGAACAGAAGGCTAACCAACTGATGGTGTTGTGTTGTGTTGAACAGAACGCTAGCCAGCTGATGTTGTTGTGTTGTGTTGAACAGAATGCTAACCAGCTGATGTTGTTGTGTTGTGTTGTGTTGAACAGAATGCTAACCAGCTGATGTCGTTGTGTTGTGTTGTGTTGAACAGAACGCTAGCCAGCTGATGTTGTTGTGTGTGTTGTGTTGAACAGAAGGCTAACCAACTGATGTCGTTGTGTTGTGTTGTGTTGAACAGAATGCTAACCAGCTGATGTCGTTGTGTTGTGTTGAACAGAATGCTAACCAGCTGATGTCGTTGTGTTGTGTTGAACAGAATGCTAACCAGCTGATGTCGTTGTGTTGTGTTGAACAGAATGCTAACCAGCTGATGTCGTTGTGTTGTGTTGAACAGAATGCTAACCAGCTGATGTCGTTTTGTTGTGTTGTGTTGAACAGAATGCTAACCAGCTGATGTCGTTTTGTTGTGTTGTGTTGAACAGAATGCTAACCAGCTGATGTCATTGTGTTGTGTTGAACAGAATGCTAACCAGCTGATGTTGTTGTGTTGTGTTGTGTTGAACAGAACGCTAGCCAGCTAATGTTGTTGTGTCGTGTTGAACAGAATGCTAACCAGCTGATGTTGTTGTGTTGTGTTGAACAGAATGCTAACCAGCTGGTGTTGTTGTGTTGTGTTGAACAGAATGCTAACCAGCTGATGTTGTTGTGTTGTGTTGTGTTGAACAGAATGCTAACCAGCTGATGTTGTTGTGTTGAACAGAATGCTAACCAGCTGATGTTGTTGTGTTGTGTTGAACAGACTGCTAACCAGCTGATGTCGTTGTGTTGTGTTGTGTTGAACAGAACGCTAGCCAGCTGATGTTGTTGTGTTGTGTTGTGTTGAACAGAAGGCTAACCAACTGATGTCGTTGTGTTGTGTTGTGTTGAACAGAACGCTAGCCAGCTGATGTTGTTGTGTTGTGTTGAACAGAAGGCTAACCAACTGATGGTGTTGTGTTGTGTTGTGTTGAACAGAATGCTAACCAGCTGATGTCGTTGTGTTGTGTTGTGTTGAACAGAACGCTAGCCAGCTGATGTTGTTGTGTTGTGTTGTACAGAATGCTAACCAGCTGATGTTGTTGTGTTGTGTTGTGTTGAACAGAATGCTAACCAGCTGATGTCGTTGTGTTGTGTTGTGTTGAACAGAACGCTAGCCAGCTGATGTTGTTGTGTTGTGTTGTGTTGAACAGAAGGCTAACCAACTGATGTCGTTGTGTTGTGTTGTGTTGAACAGAACGCTAGCCAGCTGATGTTGTTGTGTTGTGTTGAACAGAAGGCTAACCAACTGATGGTGTTGTGTTGAACAGAAGGCTAACCAACTGATGGTGTTGTGTTGTGTTGAACAGAATACTAACCAGCTGATGTCGTTGTGTGTTGTGTTGAACAGAAGGCTAACCAACTGATGGTGTTTGTTGTGTTGAACAGAAGGCTAACCAGCTGATGTCGTTTTGTTGTGTTGTGTTGAACAGAATGCTACCCAGCTGATGTCGTTGTGTTGTGTTGAACAGAATGCTAACCAGCTGATGTCGTTGTGTTGTGTTGTGTTGAACAGAATGCTAACCAGCTGATGTTGTTGTGTTGTGTTGAACAGAATGCTAACCAGCTGATGATGTTGTGTTGAACAGAATGCTAACCAGCTGATGTTGTTGTGTTGAACAGAATGCTAACCAGCTGATGTTGTTGTGTTGTGTTGAACAGAATGCTAACCAGCTGATGTTGTGTTGAACATAATGCTAACCAGCTGATGTTGTGTTGAACAGAATGCTAACCAGCTGATGTTGTGTTGAACAGAATGCTAACCAGCTGATGTTGTTGTGTTGAAAAGAATACTAACCAGCTGATGTTGTTGTGTTGTGTTGAACAGAATGCTAACCAGCTGAGTGTGTTGTGTTGTGTTGAACAGAATGCTACCAGCTGATGTTGTTGTGTTGAACAGAATGCTAACCAGCTGATGTCGTTGTGTTGTGTTGTGTTGAACAGAATGCTAACCAGCTGATGTCATTGTGTTGTGTTGAACAGAATGCTAACCAGCTGATGTCGTTGTGTTGTGTTGTGTTGAACAGAACGCTAGCCAGCTGATGTTGTTGTGTCGTGTTGAACAGAATGGCTAACCAGCTGATGTTGTTGTGTTGAACAGAATGCTAACCAGCTGATGTTGTTTGTGTTGTGTTGAACAGACTGCTAACCAGCTGATGTCGTTGTGTTGTGTTGTGTTGAACAGAACGCTAGCCAGCTGATGTTGTTGTGTTGTGTTGAACAGAATGCTAACCAGCTGATGTTGTTGTGTTGTGTTGTGTTGAACAGAATGCTAACCAGCTGATGTCGTTGTGTTGTGTTGTGTTGAACAGAACGCTAGCCAGCTGATGTTGTTGTGTGTGTGTGTGTGTTGAACAGAACGCTAGCCCAGCTGATGTTGTTGTGTTGTGTTGTGTTGAACAGAAGGCTAACCAACTGATGTCGTTGTGTTGTGTTGTGTTGAACAGAAGGCTAACCAACTGATGTTGTTGTGTTGTGTTGAACAGAATGCTAACCAGCTGATGTCGTTGTGTTGTTTTGAACAGAAGGCTAGCCAGCTGATGTTGTTGTGTTGTGTTGAACAGAAGGCTAACCAACTGATGGTGTTGTGTTGTGTTGAACAGAAGGCTAACCAGCTGATGTCGTTTTGTTGTGTTGTGTTGAACAGAATGCTAACCAGCTGATGTCGTTGTGTTGTGTTGAACAGAAATGCTAACCAGCTGATGTCGTTTTGTTGTGTTGTGTTGAACAGAATGCTAACCAGCTGATGTCATTTGTGTTGTGTTGAACAGAATGCTAACCAGCTGATGTCGTTGGTGTTGTTGTGTTGAACAGAACGCTAGCCAGCTGATGTTGTTGTGTCGTGTTGAACAGAATGCTAACCAGCTGATGTTGTTGTGTTGTGTTGAACAGAATGCTAACCAGCTGATGTCGTTGTGTTGTGTTGTGTTGAACAGAATGCTAACCAGCTGGTGTTGTTGTGTTGTGTTGAACAGAATGCTAACCAGCTGATGTTGTTGTGTTGAACAGAATGCTAACCAGCTGATGTTGTTGTGTTGTGTTGAACAGACTGCTAACCAGCTGATGTCGTTGTGTTGTGTTGTGTTGAACAGAACGCTAGCCAGCTGATGTTGTTGTGTTGTGTTGAACAGAATGCTAACCAGCTGATGTTGTTGTGTTGTGTTGTGTTGAACAGAATGCTAACCAGCTTGTTCGTTGTGTTGTGTTGTGTTGAACAGAACGCTAGCCAGCTGATGCTGTTTTGTGTTGTGTTGTGTTGAACAGAACGCTAGCCAGCTGATGTTGTTGTGTGTTGTGTTTGTTGAACAGAAGGCTAACCAACTGATGTCGTTGTGTTGTGTTGTGTTGAACAGAACGCTAGCCAGCTGATGTTGTGTGTGTTGTGTTGAACAGAAGGCTAACCAACTGATGGTGTTGTGTTGTGTTGAACAGAACGCTAGCCAGCTGATGTTGTTGTGTTGTGTTGAACAGAATGCTAACCAGCTGATGTTGTTGTGTGTGTTGTGTTGAACAGAATGCTAACCAGCTGATGTCGTTGTGTTGTGTTGTGTTGAACAGAACGCTAGCCAGCTGATGTTGTTGTGTTGTGTTGTTGAACAGAAGGCTAACCAACTGATGTCGTTGTGTTGTGTTGTGTTGAACAGAACGCTAGCCAGCTGATGTTGTTGTGTTGTGTTGAACAGAAGGCTAACCAACTGATGGTGTTGTGTTGTGTTGAACAGAAGGCTAACCAACTGATGGTTTGTGTTGTGTTGAACAGAATGCTAACCAGCTGATGTCGTTGTGTTTGTGTTGAACAGAATGCTAACCAGCTGATGTCGTTGTGTGTGTTGAACAGAATGCTAACCAGCTGATGTCGTTGTGTTGTGTTGAACAGAATGCTAACCAGCTGATGTCGTTGTGTTGTGTTGAACAGAATGCTAACCAGCTGATGTCGTTTTGTTGTGTTGTGTTGAACAGAATGCTAACCAGCTGATGTCGTTTTGTTGTGTTGTGTTGAACAGAATGCTAACCAGCTGATGTCATTGTGTTGTGTTGAACAGAATGCTAACAGCTGATGTTGTTTGTTGTGTTGTGTTGAACAGAACGCTAGCCAGCTGATGTTGTTGTGTCGTTGTTGTTGAACAGAATGCTAACCAGCTGATGTTGTTGTGTGTGTGTTGAACAGAATGCTAACCAGCTGATGTCGTTGTGTTGTGTTGTGTTGAACAGAATGCTAACCAGCTGGTGTTGTTGTGTTGTGTTGAACAGAATGCTAACCAGCTGATGTGTTGTGTTGTGTTGTGTTGAACAGAATGCTAACCAGCTGATGTTGTTGTGTTGAACAGAATGCTAACCAGCTGATGTTGTTGTGTTGTGTTGAACAGAATGCTAACCAGCTGATGTCGTTGTGTTGTGTTGTGTTGAACAGAATGCTAACCAGCTGGTGTTGTTGTGTTGTGTTGAACAGAATGCTAACCAGCTGATGTCGTTGTGTTGTGTTGTGTTGAACAGAACGCTAGCCAGCTGATGTTGTTGTGTTGTGTTGTGTTGAACAGAAGGCTAACCAACTGATGTCGTTGTGTTGTGTTGTGTTGAACAGAACGCTAGCCAGCTGATGTTGTTGTGTTGTGTGTGAACAGAAGGCTAACCAACTGATGGTGTTGTGTTGTGTTGTGTTGAACAGAATGCTAACCCAGCTGATGTCGTTGTGTTGGTTTGTGTTGCAACAGAACGCTAGCCAGCTGATGTTGTTGTGTGAACAGAATGCTAACCAGCTGATGTTGTTGTGTCTGTGTTGTGTTGAACAGAATGCTAACACAGCTGGATGTCGTTGTGTTGTGTTGTGTTGAACAGAACGCTAGCCAGCTGATGTTGTTGTGTTGTGTTGTGTTTGAACAGAAGGCTAACCAATACTGATGTCGTTGTGTTGTGTTGTGTTGAACAGAACGGCTAGCCAGCTGATGTTGTTGTGTTGTGTTGACAGACGGCTATACCAACTGATGGTGTTGTGTTGTGTGAACAGAAGGCTAACCAACTGATGGTGTTGTGTGTTGGTGTTGAACAGAATGCTAACCAGCTGATGGTCGTTTTGTTGGTGTGAACAGAAGGCTAGCCAGCTGATGTTGTTGGGTTTTGTGTTGAACAGAAGGCTCAACCAACTGATGGGTGTTGTGTTGTGTTGAACAGAAGGCTAACCAGCTGATGTCGTTTTGTTGTGTTGTGTCGAACAGAATGCTACCCAGCTGATGTCGTTGTGTTGTGTTGAACAGAATGCTAACCAGCTGATGTCGTTGTGTTGTGTTGTGTTGAACAGATGCTAACAGCTGAGTCATTGTGTTGTGTTGAACAGAATGCTAACCAGCTGATGTCGTTGTGTTGTTTTGTTGAACAGAACGCTAGCCAGCTGATGTTGTTGTGTCGTGTTGAACAGAATGCTAACCAGCTGATGTTGTTGTGTTGAACAGAATGCTACCAGCTGATGTTGTTGTGTGTGTTGAACAGACTGCTAACCAGCTGATGTCGTTTGTGTTGTGTGTGTTGAACAGACGCTAGCCAGCTGATGTTGTTGTGTTGTGTTGAACAGAATGCTAACCAGCTGATGTTGTTGTGTTGTGTTGTGTTGAACAGAATGCTAACCGCTGATGTCCGTTGTGTTTGTTGTGTGTATTGAACAGAACGCTAGCCAGCTGATGTTGTTGTGTTGTGTTGGTGTTGAACAGAACGCTAGCCAGCTGATGTTGTTGTGTTGTGTTGTGTTGAACAGAAGGCTAACCAACTGATGTCGTTGTGTTGTGTTGTGTTGAACAGAAGGCTAACCAACTGATGTTGTTGTGTTGTGTTGAACAGAATGCTAACCAGCTGATGTCGTTGTGTTGTTTTGAACAGAAGGCTAGCCAGCTGATGTTGTGTGTTGTGTTGAACAGAAGGCTAACCAACTGATGGTGTTGTGTTGTGTTGAACAGAAGGCTAACCAGCTGATGTCGTTTTGTTGTGTTGTGTTGAACAGAATGCTAACCAGCTGATGTCGTTGTGTTGTGTTGAACAGAATGCTAACCAGCTGATGTCGTTTTGTTGTGTTGTGTTGAACAGAATGCTAACCAGCTGATGTCATTGTGTTGTGTTGAACAGAATGCTAACCAGCTGATGTCGTTGTGTTGTGTTGTGTTGAACAGAACGCTAGCCAGCTGATGTTGTTGTGTCGTGTTGAACAGAATGCTAACCAGCTGATGTTGTTGTGTTTGTGTTGAACAGAATGCTAACCAGCTGATGTCGTTGTGTTGTGTTGTGTTGAACAGAATGCTAACCAGCTGATGTCGTTGTGTTGTGTTGAACTAGAATGCTAAACCAGCTGATGTCGTTGTGTTGTGTTGTGTTGAACAGAATGCTAACCAGCTGATGTCATTGTGTTGTGTTGAACAGAATGCTAACCAGCTGATGTCGTTGTGTTGTGTTGTGTTGAACAGAACGCTAGCCAGCTGATGTTGTTGTGTCGTGTTGAACAGAATGCTAACCAGCTGATGTTGTTGTGTTGAACAGATGCTAACCAGCTGATGTTGTTGTGTTGTGTTTGGAACAGACTGCTAACCAGCTGATGTCGTTGTGTTGTGTTGTGTTGAACAGAACGCTAGCCAGTGATGTTGTTGTGTTGTGTTGAACAGAATGCTAACCAGCTGATGTGTTGTGGTTGTGTTGTGTTGAACAGAATGGCTAACCAGCTGATGCGTTGTGTTGTGTTGTGTTGAACAGAACGCTAGCCAGCTGATGTTGTTTGTGTTGTGTTGTGTTGAACAGAACGCTAGGCCAGCTGATGTTGTTGTGTTGTGTTGTGTTGAACAGAAGGCTAACCAACTGATGTCGTTGTGTTGTGTTGTGTTGGAACAGAAGGCTAACCAACTGATGTTGTTGTGTTGTGTTGAACAGAATGCTAACCAGCTGATGTCGTTGTGTTGTTTTGAACAGAAGGCTAGCCAGCTGATGTTGTTGTGTTGTGTTGAACAGGAAGGCTAACCAACTGATGGTGTTGTGGTTGTGTTGAACAGAAGGCTAACCAGCTGATGTCGTTTTGTTGTGTTGTGTTGAACAGAATGCTAACCAGCTGATGTCGTTGTGTTGTGTTGAACAGAATGCTAACCAGCTGATGTCGTTTTGTTGTGTTGTGTTGAACAGAATGCTAACCAGCTGATGTCATTGTGTTGTGTTGAACAGAATGCTAACCAGCTGATGTCGTTGTGTTGTGTTGTGTTGAACAGAACGCTAGCCAGCTGATGTTGTTGTGTCGTGTTGAACAGAATGCTAACCAGCTGATGTTGTTGTGTTGTGTTGAACAGAATGCTAACCAGCTGATGTCGTTGTGTTGTGTTGTGTTGAACAGAATGCTAACCAGCTGGTGTTGTTGTGTTGTGTTGAACAGAATGCTAACCAGCTGATGTTGTTGTGTTGTGTTGTGTTGAACAGAATGCTAACCAGCTGATGTTGTTGTGTTGAACAGAATGCTAACCAGCTGATGTTGTTGTGTTGTGTTGAACAGACTGCTAACCAGCTGATGTCGTTGTGTTGTGTTGTGTTGAACAGAACGCTAGCCAGCTGATGTTGTTGTGTTGTGTTGAACAGAATGCTAACCAGCTGATGTTGTTGTGTTGTGTTGTGTTGAACAGAATGCTAACCAGCTGATGTCGTTGTGTTGTGTTGTGTTGAACAGAACGCTAGACAGCTGATGTTGTTGTGTTGTGTTGTGTTGAACAGAACGCTAGCCAGCTGATGTTGTTGTGTTGTGTTGTGTTGAACAGAAGGCTAACCAACTGATGTCGTTGTGTTGTGTTGTGTTGAACAGAACGCTAGCCAGCTGATGTTGTTGTGTTGTGTTTCTTACAGGCTCAGAATGTTTAATTGGAAAACTCTCTTAGTAGATTCAGCTCTTACTGTGTGTGTGTGTGTGTGTGTGTGTGTGTGTGTGTGTGTGTGTGTGTGTGTGTGTGTGTGTGTGTGTGTGTGTGTGTGTGTGTGTGTGTGTGTGTGTGTGTGTGTGTTTGTGTGCGTGTGTGTGCGCGTGCGTGCGCGTGCGTGTGTGTGCGCGTGCGTGCGTGTGTGTGTGTGTGTGTGTGTGTGTGTGTGTGTGTGTGTGTGTGTGTGTGTGTGCGTGTGTCTGCCCTTTGTATTGCTCTGAAAGGGAGTAACTGAGGGAGGTACTCACTTATGTTCTGGTTCACCTTGTTCTGTGCTGACTGGTCAAACCCACACAGATGCCCTGGACCTATTGTGCCCCTGCCACAACCCTACAGTGGCCCAGCAGGGACATTTCACGCCTCAGGGCCGACAAAGGAAAAAGTCACATTGTGACATCACAACATGGAGCTCTTAGAATAACACCACAGCAGGGGCCTGTGTTCTAAATTAGCTTCTGGAACTGTGTTCGCTCACCGTCTTACATGTTGTTTTTGGTTACTTAGAATATGCTGAAAACATATATTTATATATATATATTTTTTTTAATGTCTTAAGATTCATAATATATGGAAGTAATTTAAAATAATTCAGTTGAGAAGTCCTTTTGGATGCAGTTTGTTTTACACAACCAGATAGTTCCTCCCACTCAGGCAACATGTAACATTCCCGAGGGCACTTCAGAAGGGAAAGAGAAGCAGCTCTAGTAGATCTGACCGTTTACCCAACCAACCGTTTCAACATCAAGCTGTCTTCATCAGGGTTTCTTTCCCAAGGACATCCATGAGTTCTTTCCTGCTGCAGTCCACTCAACATGTAACCGTCAAACATTCATCTCCCCTCCACCACAGCTCTACCACTAATGACGCCTCTCCTTGTGTCGGTCCGTTAAGCCATTATCTCTTTCTTTTAGTTGGTTTGTGGTCGCTGTTTGGTTGTGGTCGTTGTTTGGTTGTGGTTGAGAAGCTAATTGGCTGTGGTTGTTGGTCCTTGTCCCCTATAGGGTTCCAACGTGTTTCGACCCTTGTTATATCTCATGTTCCCAGTCCCATAGAACATCTCCCAGAACCTCAAACAAACAATGGATACATCCCAAATGGCACCTCTACGGGGCCTGCTGGCAAAGTAGTGCACTCTATAGGGAATAGGGTGCTATTTGGGAAGCCAGCCAATATTTAACTGTCTACTGGCTTCATCTGGAAGTGTTTGGCCCACAATGCACTAGCCTAAATGGAACAATGCTTGGCAAACCTATCCCATTGTAAACATTGTTTTATTTTGGAAGGAAGGTTCTACTTGGTCCTCCATAGCTCAGTTGGGTAGAGTGTGGGTCTTGCAATGTCAGGATAGTGGGTTTGATTCATGGGACCAGCCATACGTAAAATATATGCAAGCATGAATCTCTTTGGATAAAAGCATCTGCTAAATGACATTCATCACGTGGTTGTTTACAGTCTTTCAACTCAAATTAACTACTGAAATGTTTTTCTGTGATTTGTGAGCAAGTGAGTGTGTTTTTCAGTGTCATGATCAGACCAGACCTTGCATGCTACATAGTATGTACAAACCAACATACTACAGTACCATAATAATGATACTGTATATACTATGTACAAACCAACATGCTACAGTACCAGAATAATGATACTGTATATACTATGTACAAACCAACATGCTACAGTACCATAATAATGATACTGTATATACTATGTACAAACCAACATACTACAGTACCATAATAATTATACTGTATATACTATGTACAAACCAACATACTACAGTACCAGAATAATGATACTGTATATACTATGTACAAACCAACATGCTACAGTACCAGAATAATGATACTGCATATACTATGTACAAACCAACATGCTACAGTACCAGAATAATGATACTGCATATACTATGTCTCTCTTTTAATGCTTAATGGAGAAACCAGCATTGCTACTGTACCAGAATTTGTTTTGTGAAAACCTGTTGCCTGGAACCATTCAAGTTACCCAACCCAAAGTATTTCAGTGTTCAGTAATTAAAATATTAAAGTGACATCACCACCCATATTGTTATCCTGTAAAGTTGTAAATACTGAACTGTTTTGTGTTTTATGAACTTTTTGATGCTAAATAGTGTTCTGTAGTCTGAACTATAACGAATGAAGTTACTTGCACATTACTGTTTGTTCTAGTGAACATAAAAATGTAGTGCTCCTTTCACTTCCTTACTCAATTTTTTCAAGTGGAGGAGATCAGCTAGAACAGTGACTAAGGTTCAGTGCAGGGTACTGGGCGGAGGCCAACTAGAACAGTGACTAAGGTTCAGTGGAGGGTACTGGGCGGAGGCCGGCTAGTGTTGACTGTTTAAGAGTGTGATGGCCTCAGTCTCTTGGTCTTGGTCCCAGCTTTGAAGCACCTGTACTGTCTCCACCTTCTAGATGAAAGCAGGGTGAACAGGTCGTAGCTCCGGTGGCTGAGGTCCTTGATGACCTTCTTGGCCTTCCTGTTACACCGGGTGCTTTAGATGTCCTGGAGTACAGGCAGTGTGCCACCCGGTGATGCATTGGGATGACCACACCACCCTCTGGAGAGCCCTGCATTTGCGGATGGTGCAATTGCTGTACCAGGCGGTGATACAATCCGACAGAATGCTCTCAATGGTGCATCTATAGAAGTTTGTGAGGGTTTTAGGGGCCAAGCTGAACTTCTTCAGCCTCCTGAGGTTGAAGAGGTGCTGTTGTGCCTTCTTCACCACACTGTCTGTATGGGTGGACCATTTCAGGTTGTCAGTGATGTGCACGGACAGGAACTTGAAGCTTTTCACCTTCTCCACTTTGGCCCCGTCGATGTGGATGGGGGCGTGCGCTCTCTGCTGTCTCATGTAGTCCATGATCAACGTTTTCATTTTGTTGATGTTGAGGGAGAGGTTATTTTCCTGGCACCACTCCACCAGGGCCCTCACCTCCTCCCTGTAGGCTGTCTAGTCATTGTTGTTGGTAATCAGGCCTACCACTGTTGTGTCATCAGCAAACTTGATGATTGAGTTGATGGGTGAACAGGCGGTACAGGAGTGGGCTGAACACACACCTCTGTGGGGCCCTCGTCTAAGAATAGGATCAGTGTGGCAAAGGTGTTGTTGCCTACCTTTACGACTTGGCGTAGTCAGGAAGTTCAGGACCCAGTTGCACAGGGAGGGGTTCAGACCCAGGGCCTTGAGCTTAGTGATGAGCTTGGAGGGCACTATGGTGTTGAGAGCTGAGCTGTAGTTGATGAACAGCATTCTTACGTATAGGTACTTCAGTGTGCAGTGCAATGGTGATTGCATCATCTGTGGATCTGTTGGGATGGTATGCAAATTGCAGTTGGTTCAGGGTGTTGGGTAAGGTGGAGGTGATATGATTCTTAACTATCCTGTCAAAGCACTTAATGATGACAGAAGTGAGTGCTACAGGGTGCTATGTATTTGGCGATTTGTCATTTTAACTCACCATAGCAAGCATTGTTGAGCACAGTGCTCATCCTCTAGCAGTCACTGGACAGATAGCTGTAACCAGTCATTGTTGAGCACAGTGCTCATCCTCTAGCAGTCACTGGAGATAGAGCTGTAACCAGTCATTGTTGAGCACAGTGCTCAATCCTCTAGCAGTCACTGGCGGTAGAACTTTAATCGTTACAGCATGCTGCATCAGCCTTAGTTACTAAGAGTGGTTCCCATGACCTTGGTGATGATAGGAACGGATTGTAACATTATTGAACGTCAATTTGTTTGGCGGTTTTTACATCCGTTCATCATGAGTAATTACACATCTTAGCACAGCAACTGTTTAATACTATTTCAGAAATATCCTATTTCAGAAATATACATGACAGTGGTCCTGTCATGTGTCAACACTAATCATCTAGTGGTCCTGTCATGTGTCAATACTAATCATCTAGTGGTCCTGTCATGTGTCAACACTAATCATCTAGTGGTCCTGTCATGTGTCAACACTAATCATCTAGTGGTCCTGTCATGTGTCAGTACTAATCATCTAGTGGTCCTGTCATGTGTCAACACTAATCATCTAGTGGGTTTGTCATGTGCCAATACTAATCATCTAGTGGTCCTGTCATGTGTCAACACTAATCATCTAGTGGTCCTGCCATGTGTCAACACTAATCATCTAGTGGTCCTGCCATGTGTCAACACTAATCATCTAGTGGTCCTGTCATGTGTCAATACTAATCATCTAGTGGTCCTGTCGTGTGTCAATACTAATCGTCTAGTGGTCCTGTCATGTGTCAACACTTATCATTAAGTGGTCATGTGTCTAGTGGTCCTGTCATGTGTCAATACTAATCGTCTAGTGGTCCTGTCATGTGTCAACACTAATCATTCAGTGGTCATGTGTCTAGTGGTCCTGTCATGTGTCAACACTAATCATCTAGTGGTCCTGTCGTGTGTCAATACTAATCGTCTAGTGGTCCTGTCATGTGTCAACACTAATCATTAAGTGGTCATGTGTCTAGTGGTCCTGTCATGTGTCAACACTAATCATCTAGTGGTCCTGTCATGTGTCAATACTAATCATCTAGTGATCCTGTCATGTGTCAATACTAATCATCTAGTGGTCCTGTCATGTGTCAATACTAATCATCTAGTGGTCCTGTCATGTGTCAATACTAATCATCTAGTGGTCCTGTCATGTGTCAACACTAATCATCTAGTGGTCCTGTCATGTGTCAGCACTAATCATCTAGTGGTCCTGTAATGTGTCAATACTCATCATCTAGTGGTCCTGTCGTGTGTCAATACTAATCGTCTAGTGGTCCTGTCATGTGTCAACACTAATCATCTAGTGGTCCTGTCATGTGTCAGTACTAATCGTCTAGTGGTCCTGGCATGTGTCAATACTAATCATCTAGTGGTCCTGTCGTGTGTCAATACTAATCGTCTAGTGGTCCTGTCATGTGTCAACACTAATCATTAAGTGGTCATGTGTCTAGTGGTCCTGTCATGTGTCAATACTAATCATCTAGTGGTCCTGTCATGTGTCAATTCTAATCATCTAGTGGTCCTGTCATGTGTCAATACTAATCATCTAGTGGTCCTGTCATGTGTCAACACTAATCATCTAGTGGTCCTGTCATGTGTCAACACTAATCATCTAGTGGTCCTGTCATGTGTCAACACTAATCATCTAGTGGTCCTGTCATGTGTCAACACTAATCATCTAGTGGTCCTGTCATGTGTCAACACGAATCATCTAGTGGTCCTGTCGTGTGTCAATACTAATCGTCTAGTGGTCCTGTCATGCGTCAACACTTATCATTAAGTGGTCATGTGTCTAGTGGTCCTGTCATGTGTCAATACTAATCGTCTAGTGGTCCTGTCATGTGTCAACACTTATCATTAAGTGGTCATGTGTCTAGTGGTCCTGTCATGTGTCAATACTAATCGTCTAGTGGTCCTGTCATGTGTCAACACTAATCATTCAGTGGTCATGTGTCTAGTGGTCCTGTCATGTGTCAACACTAATCATCTAGTGGTCCTGTCGTGTGTCAATACTAATCGTCTAGTGGTCCTGTCATGTGTCAACACTAATCATTAAGTGGTCATGTGTCTAGTGGTCCTGTCATGTGTCAACACTAATCATCTAGTGGTCCTGTCATGTGTCAATACTAATCATCTAGTGATCCTGTCATGTGTCAATACTAATCATCTAGTGATCCTGTCATGTGTCAATACTAATCATCTAGTGGTCCTGTCATGTGTCAATACTAATCATCTAGTGGTCCTGTCATGTGTCAACACTAATCATCTAGTGGTCCTGTCATGTGTCAGTACTAATCATCTAGTGGTCCTGTAATGTGTCAATACTCATCATCTAGTGGTCCTGTCGTGTGTCAATACTAATCGTCTAGTGGTCCTGTCATGTGTCAACACTAATCATCTAGTGGTCCTGTCATGTGTCAGTACTAATCGTCTAGTGGTCCTGGCATGTGTCAATACTAATCATCTAGTGGTCCTGTCGTGTGTCAATACTAATCGTCTAGTGGTCCTGTCATGTGTCAACACTAATCATTAAGTGGTCATGTGTCTAGTGGTCCTGTCATGTGTCAATACTAATCATCTAGTGGTCCTGTCATGTGTCAATTCTAATCATCTAGTGGTCCTGTCATGTGTCAATACTAATCATCTAGTGGTCCTGTCATGTGTCAACACTAATCATCTAGTGGTCCTGTCATGTGTCAACACTAATCATCTAGTGGTCCTGTCATGTGTCAACACTAATCATCTAGTGGTCCTGTCATGTGTCACACTAATCATCTAGTGGTCCTGTCATGTGTCAACACGAATCATCTAGTGGTCCTGTCGTGTGTCAATACTAATCGTCTAGTGGTCCTGTCATGCGTCAACACTTATCATTAAGTGGTCATGTGTCTAGTGGTCCTGTCATGTGTCAATACTAATCGTCTAGTTGTCCTGTCATGTGTCAACACTAATCATTAAGTGGTCATGTGTCTAGTGGTCCTGTCATGTGTCAACACTAATCATCTAGTGGTCCTGTCGTGGTGTCAATTCTAATCGTCTAGTGGTCCTGTCATGTGTCAACACTAATCATTAAGTGGTCATGTGTCATGGTCCTGTCATGTGTCAACACTAATCATCTAGTGGTCCTGTCATGTGTCAATACTAATCATCTGTGATCCTGTCATGTGTCAATACTAATCATCTAGTGGTCCTGTCATGTGTCAACACTAATCATCTAGTGGTCCTGTCATGTGTCAATACTAATCATCTAGTGGTCCTGTCGTGTGTCAATACTAATCGTCTAGTGGTCCTGTCATGTGTCAACACTATCATTAGTGGATGTGTCTAGTGGTCCTGTCATGTGTCAATACTAATCGTCTAGTGGTCCTGTCATGCGTCAACACTTATCATTAAGTGGTCATGTGTAGTGGTCCTGTCATGTGTCAACACTAATCGTCTAGTTGTCCTGTCATGTGTCAACACGAATCATTAAGTGGTTCATGTGTCTAGTGGTCCTGTCATGTGTCAACACATATCATCTAGTGGTCCTGTCGTGTGTCAATTCTAACGTCTAGTGGTCCTGTCAGTGTCAACACTAATCATTAAGGGTCATGTGTCTAGTGGTCCTGTCATGTGTCAACACTAATCATCTAGTGGTCCTGTCATGTGTCCAATACTAATCATCTAGTGGTCCTGTCATGTGTCACCACTAATCATCTAGTGGTCCTGTCATGTG
>NW_022265545.1:0-10844 GCF_002021735.2 Oncorhynchus kisutch | reverse complement strand
CAGAGAGACAGAGAGACAGACAGAGAGAGAGAGAGAGAGAGAGAGAGAGAGAGAGGGGAAGAGAGACAGAGACAGACAGAGAGACAGAGAGACAGAGAGAGAGATGTTGTGTAATGTCTAATGTAATTTTTATTGTTTATTTCACTTTATATATTATCTACCTCACTTGCTTTGGCAATGTTAACACATGTTTCCCATGCCAATAAAGCCCTCCCTTGAATTAATTTAATTTAATTGAATTGAGAGAGAGAGAGAGAGAGAGAGAGACAGAGAGAGAAAAACCTTACAGCTCTATCCTTCGATGTAGAAATGGAAGGGGAGGTGATGCCTAACTGTCACTAACCACTGTGTCCCAAATGGCATCCTGTTTAGCCTGTGGGCCCTCCTCAAACACAGTGTGAGGTAAAGCATTGAACTTGGCAGAGCTTCAGAGGTGATCAATAAGGACATCCGTAGAGAGCCTGGTTCCACCGTGCCAAGTCTCTACACACACTGCCCGGCCTGCCCACACACCTAGCCTACACATAGCCATGCATCCCAATTGGCACCCTATTCCTTACATAGTGCACTTCATTTGAACTATAAGTAGATCGAAGTAGACAATATACAAAGGGGATAGGGAGGCATTTGTGACGCAGTCATGCCTATGTATATATATATATATATATATATGTCTGGAAGCAGACTGGTTACAATGAAGAATCATCACCTCGTTCCCAAGTACCCTCCTAACTCAATACGGATCGTATTTACGCCCCGGTGTTGTTGACGCCGAAAAACAAATACATCTTGACTGGTAATTACAGTGTACTTCACCAACTGAAGAGGGGACAACGATGGAGATGCAGAGATGTTTTATTTACGATGATTGAACAGACTTGTGTCTTTGCAGGGGGGAGGGAAACAGTCCCAGGGGGGAGGAAACCAGTCCCAGGGGGGAGGGAAACAGCCCCAGGGGGAGGGAAACAGCCCCAGGGGGAGGGAAACAGCCCCAGGGGGAGGGAAACAGTCCCAGGGGGAGGGAAACAGCCCCAGGGGGGAGGGAAACAGCCCCAGGGGGAGGGGGAAACAGCCCCAGGGGGAAGGGAAACAGCCCCAGGGGGGAGGGAAACAGCCCCAGGGGGAGGGAAACAGCCCAGGAGAAGGGAACAGCCCCAAGGGGAGGGAAACTTGATCCCAGATGGCACCCTATTCCCTACACAGTGCCCTGTTACCCTATTCCTACACAGTGCCCTGTTACCCTATTCCCTACACAGTGCCCTGTTACCCTATTCCCTGCCCTGTTACCCTATTCCCTACACAGTGCCCTGTTACCCTATTCACTGCCCTGTTACCCTATTCCCTACACAGTGCCCTGTTACCCTATTCCCTACACAGTGCCCTGTTACCCTATTCCCTGCCCTGTTACCCTATTCCCTACACAGTGCCCTGTTACCCTATTCCCTGCCCTGTTACCCTATTCCCTACACAGTGCCCTGTTACCCTATTCCCTACACAGTGCCCTGTTACCCTATTCCCTACACAGTGCCCTGTTACCCTATTCCCTACACAGTGCCCTGTTACCCTATTCCCTACACAGTGCCCTGTTACCCTATTCCCTACATAGTGCCCTGTTACCGTATGGGCACTGGTCAATTGTAAAGAATTGAAGTGCCATTTGGGATAAAGAATGGCTTATTGTAGATACTATGCAGCTACTAGGGACTGGGCCATGATATACTGTATCTCAGTAGGACTGGGCCATGATATACTGTATCTCAGTAGGACTGGGCCATGATATACTGTATCTGAGTAGGACTGGGCCATGATATACTGTATCTCAGTAGGACTGGGCCATGATATACTGTATCTCAGTAGGACTGGGCCATGATATACTGTATCTGAGTAGGACTGGGCCATGATATACTGTATCTCAGTAGGACTGGGCCATGATATACTGTATCTCAGTAGGACTGGGCCATGATATATCTCACTAGGACTGGGCCATGATATACTGTATCTCAGTAGGACTGGGCCATGATATACTGTATCTTAGTAGGACTGGGCCATGATATACTCTATCTCAGTAGGACTGGGCCAGTATATATCTCAGTAGGACTGGGCCATGATATACTGTATCTGAGTAGGACTGGGCCATGAAATACTGTATCTCAGTAGGACTGGGCCATGATATACTGTATCTGAGTAGGACTGGGCCATGATATACTGTATCTCAGTAGGACTGGGCCATGATATACTGTATCTCAGTAGGACTGGGCCATGATATACTGTATCTCAGTAGGACTGGGCCATGATATATCTCAGTAGGACTGGGCCATGATATACTGTATCTGAGTAGGACTGGGCAATGATATATCTCAGTAGGACTGGGCCATGATATACTGTATCTGAGTAGGACTGGGCCATGATATATCTCAGTAGGACTGGGCCATGATATACTGTATCTGGTAGGACTGGGCCATGATATACTGTATCTGAGTAGGACTGGGCCATGATATACTGTATCTCAGTAGGACTGGGCCATGATATACTGTATCTGAGTAGGACTGGGCCATGATATATCTCAGTAGGACTGGGCCATGATATACTGTATCTGAGTAGGACTGGGCCATGATATATCTCAGTAGGACTGGGCCATGATATACTGTATCTCGGTAGGACTGGGCCATGATATACTGTATCTGAGTAGGACTGGGCCATGATATACTGTATCTCAGTAGGACTGGGCCATGATATACTGTATCTGAGTAGGACTGGGCCATGATATATCTCAGTAGGACTGGGCCATGATATACTGTATCTGAGTAGGACTGGGCAATGATATATCTCAGTAGGACTGGGCCATGATATACTGTATCTGAGTAGGACTGGGCCATGATATACTGTATCTGAGTAGGACTGGGCCATGATATACTGTATCTGAGTAGGACTGGGCCATGATATATCTCAGTAGGACTGGGCCATGATATACTGGATCTTGGTAGGACTGGGCCATGATATACTGTATCTGAGTAGGACTGGGCCATGATATACTGTATCTCAGTAGGACTGGGCCATGATATACTGTATCTGAGTAGGACTGGGCCATGATATACTGTATCTCAGTAGGACTGGGCCATGATATACTGCATCTCAGTAGGACTGGGCCATGATATACTGTATCTCAGTAGGACTGGGCCATGATATACTGTATCTGAGTAGGACTGGGCCATTATATATCTCAGTAGGACTGGGCCATGATATATCTCAGTACCAGTGAATGGGCCATGATATATCTCAGTACCAGGGACTGGGCCAGTATATATCTCAGTACCAGGGACTGGGACAGTATATATCTCAGTACCAGGGACTGGGCAGTATATATATCTCAGTACCAGGGACTGGGCCAGTATATATCTCAGTACCAGGGACTGGGCCAGTATATATCTCAGTACCAGGGACTGGGACACTATATAGCTCAGTACCAGGGACTGGGACAGTATATAGCTCAGTACCAGGGACTGGGCCAGTATATATCTCAGTACCAGGGACTGGGACAGTATATAGCTCAGTACCAGGGACTGGGCCAGTATATATCTCAGTACCAGGGACTGGGACAGTATATAGCTCAGTACCAGGGACTGGGACAGTATATAGCTCAGTAACAGGGACTGGGACAGTATATAGCTCAGTACCAGGGACTGGGCCAGTATATATCTCAGTACCAGGGACTGGGCCAGTATATATCTCAGTACCAGGGACTGGGCCAGTATATATCTCAGTACCAGGGACTGGGACAGTATATATCTCAGTACCAGGGACTGGGACAGTATATATCTCAGTACCAGGGACTGGGACAGTATATAGCTCAGTACCAGGGACTGGGACAGTATATATCTCTATGAGTGTAAAAAAACATTAAGGACACCTGCTCTTTCCATGACATAGACGGACCAGATGAATCAACCTGACAGCTATGATCCCTTATTGATGTCACTTTTTAAATCCACTTCAATCAGAGTAGATGAAGGGGAGGAGACAGATTAAAGAAGGATTTTTAAGCCTCGAGAGGCTTACGGTAGTAGGTGCCAGGCACACGGTTTGTGTCAAGAACTTTAAAGCTGCTGAGTTTTTCACCTCTCAGCACTTTCCTGTGTGTATCATGAATGGTCCAGCACCCAAAGGACATCCAGACAACTTGACACGACTGTGGGAAGCATTGAAAGTCAACATGAGGCCAGCATCCCCGTGGAACGCTTTCAACACCTTGTAGAGTCCATTTCCCGACGTATTGAGGCTTTTCTGAGGGAGAAAATAAAAATAAAAGCCAAATTTGAAAGGTCAAATGTCATTGGTCAGATACACACGGTTATCAGATGTCATTGGTCAGATACACACGGTTATCAGATGTCATTGGTCAGATACACACGGTTATCAGATGTCATTGGTCAGATACACACGGTTATCAGATGTCATTGGTCAGATACACACGGTTATCAGATGTCATTGGTCAGATACACACGGTTATCAGATGTCATTGGTCAGATACACACGGTTATCAGATGTCATTGGTCAGATACACACGGTTATCAGATGTCATTGGTCAGATACACACGGTTATCAGATGTCATTGGTCAGATACACACGGTTATCAGATGTCATTGGTCAGATACACACGGTTATCAGATGTCATTGGTCAGATACACACGGTTATCAGATGTCATTGGTCAGATACACACGGTTATCAGATGTCATTGGTCAGATACACACGGTTAACAGATGTCATTGGTCAGATACACACGGTTATCAGATGTCATTGGTCAGATACACGGTTATCAGATGTCATTGGTCAGATACACACGGTTATCAGATGTCATTGGTCACATACACACGGTTATCAGATGTCATTGGTCAGATACACACGGTTATCAGATGTCATTGGTCAGATACACACGGTTATCAGATGTCATTGGTCAGATACACACGGTTATCAGATGTCATTGGTCAGATACACACGGTTATCAGATGTCATTGGTCACATACACACGGTTATCAGATGTCATTGGTCAGATACACACGGTTATCAGATGTCATTGGTCAGATACACACGGTTATCAGATGTCATTGGTCAGATACACACGGTTATCAGATGTCATTGGTCAGATACACACGGTTATCAGATGTCATTGGTCACATACACACGGTTATCAGATGTCATTGGTCACATACACACGGTTATCAGATGTCATTGGTCAGATACACACGGTTATCAGATGTCATTGGTCAGATACACACGGTTATCAGATGTCATTGGTCAGATACACACGGTTATCAGATGTCATTGGTCAGATACACACGGTTAACAGATGTCATTGGTCAGATACACACGGTTATCAGATGTCATTGGTCAGATACACACGGTTATCAGATGTCATTGGTCAGATACACACGGTTATCAGATGTCATTGGTCACATACACACGGTTATCAGATGTCATTGGTCAGATACACACGGTTATCAGATGTCATTGGTCAGATACACACGGTTATCAGATGTCATTGGTCAGATACACACGGTTATCAGATGTCATTGGTCAGATACACACGGTTATCAGATGTCATTGGTCACATACACACGGTTATCAGATGTCATTGGTCAGATACACACGGTTATCAGATGTCATTGGTCAGATACACACGGTTATCAGATGTCATTGGTCAGATACACACGGTTATCAGATGTCATTGGTCAGATACACACGGTTATCAGATGTCATTGGTCACATACACGGTTATCAGATGTCATTGGTCACATACACACGGTTATCAGATGTCATTGGTCAGATACACACGGTTATCAGATGTCATTGGTCAGATACACACGGTTATCAGATGTCATTGGTCAGATACACACGGTTATCAGATGTCATTGGTCAGATACACACGGTTATCAGATGTCATTGGTCAGATACACACGGTTATCAGATGTCATTGGTCAGATACACACGGTTATCAGATGTCATTGGTCACATACACACGGTTATCAGATGTCATTGGTCAGATACACACGGTTATCAGATGTCATTGGTCAGATACACACGGTTATCAGATGTCATTGGTCAGATACACACGGTTATCAGATGTCATTGGTCAGATACACGGTTATCAGATGTCATTGGTCACATACACACGGTTATCAGATGTCATTGGTCAGATACACACGGTTATCAGATGTCATTGGTCACATACACACGGTTATCAGATGTCATTGGTCAGATACACACGGTTAACAGATGTCATTGGTCAGATACACACGGTTATCAGATGTCATTGGTCAGATACACACGGTTATCAGATGTCATTGGTCAGATACACACGGTTATCAGATGTCATTGGTCAGATACACACGGTTATCAGATGTCATTGGTCAGATACACACGGTTATCAGATGTCATTGGTCAGATACACACGGTTATCAGATGTCATTGGTCACATACACACGGTTATCAGATGTCATTGGTCAGATACACACGGTTATCAGATGTCATTGGTCAGATACACACGGTTATCAGATGTCATTGGTCAGATACACACGGTTATCAGATGTCATTGGTCAGATACACACGGTTATCAGATGTCATTGGTCACATACACACGGTTATCAGATGTCATTGGTCAGATACACACGGTTATCAGATGTCATTGGTCACATACACACGGTTATCAGATGTCATTGGTCAGATACACACGGTTAACAGATGTCATTGGTCAGATACACACGGTTATCAGATGTCATTGGTCAGATACACACGGTTATCAGATGTCATTGGTCAGATACACGGTTATCAGATGTTATTGGTCAGATACACACGGTTATCAGATGTCATTGGTCAGATACACACGGTTATCAGATGTCATTGGTCAGATACACACGGTTATCAGATGTCATTGGTCACATACACACGGTTATCAGATGTTATTGGTCACATACACACGGTTAACAGATGTCATTGGTGAGATACACACGGTTATCAGATGTCATTGGTCACATACACACGGTTATCAGATGTCATTGGTCACATACACATGGTTATCAGATGTCATTGGTCACATACACATGGTTATCAGATGTCATTGGTCACATACAAATGGTTATCAGATGTCATTGGTCACATACACACGGTTATCAGATGTCATTGGTCACATACACATGGTTATCAGATGTTATTGGTCACATACACACGGTTATCAGATGTCATTGGTCACATACACACGGTTATCAGATGTCATTGGTCACATACAAATGGTTATCAGATGTCATTGGTCACATACACATGGTTATCAGATGTTATTGGTCACATACACACGGTTATCAGATGTTATTGGTCACATACACACGGTTATCAGATGTTATTGGTCACATACACACGGTTATCAGATGTCATTGGTCACATACACACGGTTATCAGATGTTAATGTGAGCGCACCGAAATGCTTGTGCTTCTAGTTCCGACAGTGCAGTAATATATCTAACAATTCCACAACAACTACCTAATACAGACAAATCTAAAGGAATGGAATGAGAATATGTACATATAAATATATGGATGAGCGATGGCGACGAGCGGCATAGGCAAGATGCAGTAGATGGTATAGAGGACAGTATATACATATGAGATGAGTAATGTAGGATATGTAAACATTATATAAAGTGACTAGTGATCCATTTATTAAAGTGGCCAGTGATTTCAAGTCTGTATTTAGGCAGCAGCCTCTCTGTGTTAGTGACGGCTGTTTAACAGTCTGATGGCCTTGAGATAGAAGCTGTTAACAGTCTGATGGCCTTGAGATAGATAGAAGCTGTTTAACAGTCTGATGGCCTTGAGATAGAAGCTGTTTAACAGTCTGATGGCCTTGAGATAGAAGCTGTTTAACAGTCTGATGGCCTTGAGATAGAAGCTGTTTAACAGTCTGATGGCCTTGAGATAGATAGAAGCTGTTAACAGTTTGATGGCCTTGAGATAGAAGCTGTTTAACAGTCTGATGGCCTTGAGATAGAAGCTGTTTAACAGTTTGATGGCCTTGAGATAGAAGCTGTTTAACAGTCTGATGGCCTTGAGATAGAAGCTGTTTAACAGTCTGATGGCCTTGAGATAGAAGCTGTTTAACAGTCTGATGGCCTTGAGATAGAAGCTGTTTAACAGTCTGATGGCCTTGAGATACAAGCTGTTTAACAGTCTGATGGCCTTGAGATAGAAGCTGTTAACAGTCTGATGGCCTTGAGATAGAAGCTGTTTAACAGTCTGATGGCCTTGAGATAGAAGCTGTTTAACAGTCTGATGGCCTTGAGATAGAGAGATAGAAGTAGTTTTTCAGTCTCTCTGTGTTAGTGACGGCTGTTTAACAGTCTGATGGACTTGAGATAGAAGCTGTTTTTTCAGTCTCTCGGGCTCTGCTTTGATGCACCTGTACTGACCTCGCCTTCTGGATGGTAGTGAACAGGCAGTCTCAGGTGGTTGTTGTCCTTGATGATCTTTTTGGCCTTCCTGTGACATCGTGGTGCTGCAGGTGTCCTGGAGGGCGGGTAGTTTGCGTCCGGTATTGGTTTGAGCAGACCGCACCACCCTCTGAAGAGCCTTGCGGGTGGTGCAGTTTCCGAACCAGGTGGTGATACAGCCCGACAGGATGCTCTCAATTGTGTAAAGGTCTGTAAAGGTAAATTGTGTTGTGTAAGGTCTCAATCTGTAAAGGTTGTGAGGGTTTTAGGTGACAAGCCAAATTTCTCCAGCCTCCTGAGATTAAAGAGGCCCTGTTGTGCCTTCTTAACCACTCTGTCTGTGTGTTTGGACCATTTCAGTGCTACGGACACCGATGTCTTGCTTCCAGACAAACTAAACACCTTCTTTGTCCGCTTCGAAGATAACACAGTGCCACCGACGCGGCCCGCTAACAAGGACAGCAGGCCCCCGCTCTCGCCTTCTCCGTGGCCGACGTAAGACATTTAAAGGTGTTAGCCCTCGCAAGGCTGTTGGCCCAGACGGCATTCCTAGCAACGTCCTCAGAGCATGCGCAGACCAGCTGGCTGGAGTGTTTAAGGACATATTCAATCGCTCTCTAATCGCAGTCTGTTGTCCGGTGGCCATTTAGTTCAGTTATCTTTGCCTTCTTGGGTACAGGAACAATGGTGGCCATCTTGAAGCATGTGGGGACAACAGACTGCGATTAGAGAGCGATTGAATATGTAGACCACCTACGTCTCGTGTCTGAGCCGTTGAACTGCGACTCCACTTTGTGGTTAACGTTTTGGACACTAAGTGTCCGTCTCAGTACTTGACCATTCAGTCAGTCGGTACATCAACTACACGGTTTCTTGCTCCTCAGACATGGTAATTACCCAATTGTGTAAAGGTCTGTAAAGGTCAATTGTGTAAAGGTCTCAATCTGTAAAGGTTTGTGAGGGTTTTAGGTGACAAGCCAAATTTCTCCAGCCTCCTGAGATTAAAGAGGCCCTGTTGTGCCTTCTTAACCACTCTGTCTGTGTGTTTGGACCATTTCAGTGCAACTAAATGGTGGCCATTTAGTTCAGTTATCTTTGCCTTGTTGGGTACAGGAACAATGGTGGCCATCTTGAAGCATGTGGGGACAACAGACTGCGATTAGATTAGAGAGCGATTGAATATGTCCTTAAACACTCCAGCCAGCTGGTCTGCGCATGCTCTGAGGACGTTGCTAGGAATGCCGTCTGGGCCAACAGCCTTGCGAGGGCTAACACCTTTAAATGTCTTACGTCGGCCACGGAGAAGGCGAGAGGCGGGGCCTGAGAGAGGCGGGGCCTGCTGTCCTTGTTAGCGGGCCGCGTCGGTGGCACTGTGTTATCTTCGAAGCGGACAAAGAAGGTGTTTAGTTTGTCTGGAAGCAAGACATCGGTGTCCGTGACTTGGCTGGTTTTCATTTTGTAGTCCGTGATTTCCTGTAGACCACCTACGTCTCGTGTCTGAGCCGTTGAACTGCGACTCCACTTTGTGGTTAACGTTTTGGACACTAAGTGTCCGTCTCAGTACTTGACCATTCAGTCAGTCGGTACATCAACTACACGGTTTCTTGCTCCTCAGACATGGTAATTACCCATGTTCCTTGGTGGTTAGTTAGAATAATGAAATACGGACGACCCTGGTGGGACTGCTATCCCTTTGTATAGTCTCAACAAAGAGAGAGGCTTTTACACGTTCTGTCTGGTCTCTGTAGCTCACAGGCCCTGTTGAATTTCAATGGAACGCCGTCTCTGTCGAGTCTTAAAGAGACAACTAATTATCAAAAAAAAAGACGTTGTTTTCCCGACATAAAATTGAAGAAAAAAAAATAACTGAATTAGTAAGCCATCAGTTGAAAAAGTCAAGATTAAACGTGTGGGTGTCTGTCTGTCCGCGTGCCAAATGGACCCCTATTAACCCCATAGGACTCTGGTCAAGCGTAGTGCACGATGTAGGGTATAGGGAGCTATTTGGGACACAGAGGATGTCTCTGTGTGTTGTTTTTCTCCAGAGCTTTTCTCTTTGTCAGTTTGTGGTGTGAACCCGTTCAACGCCTTGGTAAACTCTACGGTTTTGTTTCCTCATTTAATCTCTCAAACGTTAATTAACTGTTGACACAAAGGACTTGGAGAAAAGGTATGTGTGCACGTGTGTGTGTGCACGTGTGTGTGTTCGCGTGTGTGTGTGAATGTGTGTGTGTGTGTGTGCACCGTGTGTGTGTGTGTGTGTGTGTGTGTGTGTGTGTGTGTGTGTGTTGTGTGTGTGTGTGTGTGTGTGTGTGTGTGTGTGTGTGTGTGTGGTGTGGTGTGTGTGTGTGTGTGTGTGTGTGTGTGGT
>NW_022265544.1:0-10932 GCF_002021735.2 Oncorhynchus kisutch | reverse complement strand
ATATACTGTCTCTGTGGTTGGGGTGTTATATACTGTCTCTGTGGTTGGGGTTTATATATACTGTGTCTTGGTTGGGGTTTATATATACTGGTCTCTGTGGTTTGGGTGTATATATACTGTCTCTTGGTTGGGTGTATATATACTGTCTCTGTGGTTGGGTGTATATATACTGTCTCTGTGTTGGGTGTATATATACTGTCTCTGTTGGTGGGGTGTATATATACTGTCTCTGTGGTTGGGTGTATATATACTGTCTCTGTGGTTGGCGGTGTATATATACTGTCTCTGTGGTTGGGGTGTAATTATACTGTCTCTGTGGTTGGGGTGTATATACTGTCTCTTGTGGTTGGGGTCAATATACTGTCTCTGTGGTTGGGGTGTATATTACTTGTCTCGTGGTTGGGGTGTATATATACTGTCTCTGTGGTTGGGTATATATACATGTCTCTGTGGTTTGGGTGATATTATACTGTCTCTGTGGTTGGGGTGATATATATACTGTCTCTGTGGTTGGGTTTAATATACTGTCTCTGTGGTTGGGGTGTATATATACTGTCTCTGTGGTTTGGGGTGTATATATACTGTCTCTGTGGTTGGGGTGTGTATATACTGTCTCTTGTTGGGGGGTTATATATACTGTCTCTGTGGTTGGGGTTATATATACTGTCTCTGTGGTTGGGGTGTATATACTGTCTCTGTGGTTGGGTTGTATATATACTGTCTCTGTGGTTGGTGTAAATATACTGTCTCTGTGGTTGGGTGTAAATATACAATGTCCTGTGGTTTGGGGGTATATATACTGTCTCTGTGGTTGGGTGTATATATACTGTCTCTTGGTTGGGTTATATATACTGTCTCTGTGGTTGGGTGTATATATACTGTCTCTGTGGTTGGGGTGTATATATACTGTCTCTGTGGTGGGGTGTATATATACTGTCTCTGTGGTTGGGTGTATTATACTGTCTCTGTGGTTGGGGTGTATATATACTGTCTCTGTGGTTGGGGTGTGTATATACTGTCTCTGTGGTTTGGTGATATATACTGTCTCTGTGGTTGGGGTTTATATATACTGTGTCTGTGTTGGGGTGTATATATACTGTCTCTGTGGTTGGGGTGTATATATACTGTCTTTGTGGTTGGGGTGTATATATACTGTCTCTGTGGTTGGGGTTTATATATACGTCTCTGTGGTTGGGGTGTATATATACTGTCTCTGTGGTTGGGTTGTATATATACTGTCTCTGTGGTTGGGGTGTGTACTATACTGTCTCTGTGGTTGGGGGTGTATATATACTGTCTCTGTGGTTGGGGTGTATATATACTGTCTCTGTGGGTTGGGGTGTTATATTACTGTCTCTGTGGTTGGGGCTGTATATATAACTGTCTCTGTGGTTGGGGTGTATATATACTGTCTCTGTGGTTGGGGGTTTATATATACTGTGCTCTGTGGTTGGGGTCAAGTATATACTGTCTCTGTGGTTTGGTGTATATATACTGTCTCTGTGGTTGGGTGTATATACTGTCTCTGTGGTGGGTTATATATACTGTCTGTGGTTGGGGTTTATATATACTGTCATGTCTGTGGTTGGGTGTATATATACTGTCTCTTGGTTGGGTGTATATATACTGTCCTGTGGTTGGGGTATATATACTGTTCTGTGGTTGGGGTGTATATATACTGTCTCTGTGGTTGGGGTGTATATATACGGTCTCTGTGGTTGGGGGTGTATATATACTCGTCTCTGTGGTTGGGGTGTATATATACTGTCTCTGTGGTTGGGTGTATATATACTGTCTCTGTGTTGGGTGTATATATACTGTCTCTGTGGTTGGGTGTATATATACTGTCTCTGTGGTTGGGCTGTATATATACTGTCTCTGGTTGGGGTGTATATATACTGTCTCTGTGGTTGGGGTGTATATATACTGTCTCTGTGGTTGGGGTCTATATATACTGTCTCTCTGTGGTTGGGGTGTATATAACTGTCTCTGTGGTTGGGGTGTATATATACTGTCTCTGTGTTTGGGGTAATATACTGTCTCTGTGGTTGGGGTGTATATATACTGTCTCTGGGTTGGGTGTATATATACGGTCTCCTGTGGTTTCGGGTGTATATATAACTGTCTCTGTGGTTGGGGTGTATATATACTGTCTCTGTGGTGGGGTGTATATATACTGTCTCTGTGGTTGGGGTGTATATATACTGTCTCTGTGGTTGGGGTGTTATATATACTGTCTCTGTGGTTGGGGTGTATATATACTGTCTCTGTGGTTGGGGTGTATATATACTGTCTCTGTGGTTTGGGGTGTATATATACGTCTCTGTGTGGGGTCTATATATACTGTCTCTGTGGTTGGGGTATATATACTGTCCTCTGTGTGGGTGTGTATATACTGTCTCTGTGGTTGGGTGTATATTACTGTCTCTGTGGTTGGGGTGTATATATACTGTCTCTGTGGTTGGGGTGTATATACTGTCTCTGTGGTTGGGTTATATATACTGTCTCTGTGGTTGGGGTGTATATATGCTGTCTCTGTGGTTGGGGTTGTATATATACTGTCTCTGTGGTTGGGGTGTATATTATACTGTCTCTGTGGTGGGGTGTATATATACTGTCTCTGTGGTTGGGTGTATATATACTGTCTCTGTGGTGGGTGTATATATACGGTCTCTGTGGTTGGTGTATATATACTGTCTCTGTGGTTGGGTGTATATATACTGTTCTGTGGTTGGGTTTATATATACTGTCTCTGTGGTTGGGGTGTATATATACTGTCTCTGTGTTTGGGTGTATATATACTGTCTCTGGTTGTGGGTTATATATACTGTCTCTGTGGTTGGGGTGTATATATACTGTCTCTGTGGTTGGTGTGTATATTACTGTCTCTGTGGTTGGGTTATATATACTGTCTCTGTGGTTGGGGGTGTATATATACTGTCTCTGTGGTTGGGGTGTATATATACTGTCTCTTGTTGGGTGTATATATACTGTCTCTGTGGTTGGGGTGTATATATACTGTCTCTGTGGTTGGGGTTTATATTATACTGTCTCTGTGGTTGGGGTGTGTATATATACGGTCTCTGTGGTTGGGGTGTATATATACTGTCTCTGTGTGGGGTGTATATATACTGTCTCTGGTTGGGGTTTATATATACTGTCTCTGTGGTTGGGTGTATATATACTGTCTCTGTGGTTGGGTGTATATATACTGTCTCTGTGGTTGGGGTGGTATATATACTGTCTCTGTGGTTGGGGTGTTATATATACTGTCTCTGTGGTTGGGTGTATATATACTGTCTCTGTGGTTGGGGTGTATATATACTGTCTCTGTGGTTGGGTGTATATATACTGTCTCTGTGGTTGGGTGTGTATATACTGTCTCTGTGGTTGGGGTGTATATATACTGTCTCTGTGGTTGGGGTGTATATATGCTGTCTCTGTGGTTGGGGTTTATATATACTGTCTCTGTGGTTGGGTGTATATATACTGGTCTCTGTGGTTGGGGTGTATATATACTGTCTCTGTGGTTGGGGTTTATATATACTGTCTCTGTGGTTGGGGTGTATATATACTGTCTCTGTGGTTGGGGTGTATATATACTGTCTCTGTGGTTGGGGTGTATATATACTGTCTCTGTGGTTGGGGTGTAATATACTGTCTCTGTGGTTGGGTGTATATATACTGTCTCTGTGGTTGGGTGTGTATATATGCTGTCTCTGTGGTTGGGTGTATATATACTGTCTCTGTGGTTGGGGTGTATATATACTGTCTCTGTGGTTGGGGTGTGTATATACTGTCTCTGTGGTTGGGTTTATATATAGTCTCTGTGGTTGGGTGTATATATACGGTCTCTGTGGTTGGGTGTAATATATACTGTCTCTGTGGTGGGGTGTATATACTGTCTCTGTGGTTGGGGTTTATATATACTGTCTCTGTGGTTGGGGTTTATATATACTGTCTCTGTGGTTGGGGTGTATATATACTGTCTCTGTGGTTGGGGTGTATATATACTGTCTCTGTGGTTGGGGGTGTATATATACTGTCTCTGTGGTTGGGGTGTATATATACTGTCTCTGTGGTTGGGGTGATATACTGTAACTGATTAGGAAAAGACAAAGGCTGTTTTGGGCTGTTTTGCATAGATCTGGTATTGGGAGAAGAGAATGAGGGAGAATAACTAAGTCAACAAACATCCTATCATCAGGCCACACAGCCAGGGGATAGCTGTGTGGGGCAGGGCTGTGTAAAGTCAATAAACATCCTATCATCAGGCCACACAGCCAGGGATAGCTGTGTGGGGCAGGCTGTGTAAAGTCAATAAACATCCTATCATCAGGCCACACAGCCAGGGGATAGCTGTGTGGGGCAGGGCTGTGTAAAGTCAATAAACATCCTATCATCAGCCACACAGCCAGGGGATAGCTGTGTGGGCAGGCTGTGTAAAGTCAACAAACATCCTATCATCAGGCCACACAGCCAGGGGATAGCTGTGTGGGGCAGGGCTGTGTAAAGTCAATAAACATCCTATCATCAGGCCACACAGCCAGGGGATAGCTGTGTGGGGCAGGGCTGTGTAAAGTCAATAAACATCCTATCATCAGGCCACACAGCCAGGGGATAGCTGTGTGGGGCAGGGCTGTGTAAAGTCAATAAACATCCTATCATCTATCAGTATGTTGATGGATCCAATGGATCAGGTTGTGATTTAGTGACGAGCCCTCTGACACACTCTACAGGATCTGAGGGTCTCCAGGAACAGAGAGGAGGAGGAGAGAAAAGGAGAGAGAGACAGAGACAGAGACAGAGACAGAGAGACAGAGACAGAGACAGAGGGTAGAGAGAGCGACAGGTAGAGAGACAGAGAGACAGAGAGACAGAGACAGAGAGACAGAGACAGAGAGAGAGAGAGAGAGAGAGAGAGAGAGAGAAGAGAGAGAGAGGAGAGAGAGAGAGAGAGAGAGAGAAGAGAGAGACAGAGGTAGAGAGAGAGACATGTAGAGAGAGAGAGAGAGAGGAGAGAGAGAGAGAGAGAGAGAGAGAGAGAGAGGAGAGAGAGAGAGAGAGGTAGAGAGAGAGAGAGACGAGAGACAAGAGTAGAGAGAGACAGAGACAGAGACAAAGAAGAGGAGAGAGAGAGAGAGAGAGAGAGAGAGAGAGAGGACAGAGACAGAGGTAGAGAGAGAGACAGGTAGAGAGAGACAGGTAGAGAGAGAGAGAGAGGAGAGAGAGACAGAGAGACAGAGAGAGAGACAGAGACAGAGAGAGGTAGAGAGAGAGACAGAGACAGAGAGAGAGACAGAGACAGAGAGAGGTAGAGACAGAGACAGAAGAGAGAGCGACAGAGAGAGAGAGAGAGACAGAGACAGAGACAGAGAGAGGTTTGTTTCTTTAGGAGGATTCTCCCCTAATTACATCTGCAACCCGGCTGTTTGGCCTGCTAACAGAGATACTTTACTGTACAGTGTGTGTGTGTGTGTATGTGTGTGTGTGTGTGTTGTATGTGTGTGTCTGTCTGTCTGTGTGTGTGTGTGTGTGTGTTGTGTGTGTGTGTGTGTGTGTGTGTGTGTGTGTGTGTGTGTGTGTGTGTGTGTGTGTGTGTGTGTGTGTGTGTGTGTGTGTGTGTGTGTGTGTGTGGTGTGTGTGTTGTATGTGTGTGTGTGTGTGTGTGTGTGTGTTGTGAGGGCTGCATCGCTATGTTAATAAGTTCTTGGTGAAATGCAGGCCACTGTAACGTGTATTGTACTGTAGGCCAACCACAGGCCAGCAGCAGACACTGGAGACGCCTACAGAGCTGCAATAGGAGACTGGAGAACCTCCATCTGTCAGTCCCTGTGGGTCAGAGGCCGTTACCTTCTCTGGCTGATAGACAGGCTCACCTATCAGCCTAATACAGTCTAATACTGTTATCCCCACTCAGTCTAATACTGTTATCCCCACTCAGTCTAATACTGTTATCCCCACTCAGTCTAACACTGTTATCCCCACTCAGTCTAATACAGTCTAATACTGTTATCCCCACTCAGTCTAACACTGTTATCCCCACTCAGTCTAACACTGTTATCCCCACTCAGTCTAATACTGTTATCTCCACTCAGTCTAATACTGTTATCCCCACTCAGTCTAATACTGTTATCTCCACTCAGTCTAACACTGTTATCCCCACTCAGTCTAATACTGTTATCCCACTCAGTCTAATACAGTTATCCCCACTCAGTCTAATACTGTTATCCCCACTCAGTCTAATACTGTTATCCACACTCAGTCTAATACTGTTATCCCCACTCAGTCTAATACTGTTATCCCCACTCAGTCTAACACTGTTATCCCCACTCAGTCTAATACTGTTATCCCCACTCAGTCTAATACTGTTATCCCCACTCAGTCTAATACAGTCTAATACTGTTATCCCCACTCAGTCTAATACAGTCTAATACCGTTATCCCCACTCAGTCTAATACTGTTATCCCCACTCAGTCTAATATTGTTATCCACACTCAGTCTAATACTGTCTAATACTGTTATGTTAGGTGACCTAAACTGGGATATGCTTAACACCCCGCCAGTCCTACAATCTAAGCTAGATGCCCTCAATCTCACACAAATCATCAAGGAACCCACCAGGTACAACCCTAAGTCTGTAAACAAGGGCACCCTCATAGACGTCATCCTGACCAACTGGCCCTCCAAATACACCTCCGCTGTCTTCAACCAGGATCTCAGCGATCACTGCCTCATTGCCTGTATCCGCTACGGAGCCGCAGTCAAACGACCACCCCTCATCACTGTCAAACGCTCCCTAAAACACTTCTGTGAGCAGGCCTTTCTAATCGACCTGGCCCGGGTATCCTGGAAGGACATTGACCTCATCCCGTCAGTTGAGGATGCCTGGTCATTCTTTAAAAGTAACTTCCTCACCATTTTAGATAAGCATGCTCCGTTCAAAAAATGCAGAACTAAGAACAGATACAGCCCCTCGTTCACCCCAGACCTGACTGCCCTCGACCAGCACAAAAACATCCTGTGGCGGACTGCAATAGCATCGAATAGTCCCCGTGATATGCAACTGTTCAGGGAAGTCCGGAACCAATACACGCAGTCAGTCAGGAAAGCTAAGGCCAGCTTCTTCAGGCAGAAGTTTGCATCCTGTAGCTCCAACTCCAAAAAGTTCTGGGACACTGTGAAGTCCATGGAGAACAAGAGCACCTCCTCCCAGCTGCCCACTGCACTGAGGCTAGGTAACACGGTCACCACTGATAAATCCATGATTATCGAAAACTTCAATAAGCATTTCTCAACGGCTGGCCATGCCTTCCGCCTGGCTACTTCAACCTCGGCCAACAGCTCCGCCCCCCCCCGCAGCTCCTCGCCCTAAGCATCTCCAGGTTCTCCTTTACCCAAATCCAGATAGCAGATGTTCTGAAAGAGCTGCAAAACCTGGACCCGTACAAATCAGATGGGCTTGACAATCTGGACCCTCTATTTCTGAAACTATCTGCCCACCATTGTCGCAACCCCTATTACCAGCCTGTTCAACCTCTCTTTCATCTCGTCTGAGATCCCCAAGGATTGGAAAGCTGCCGCAGTCATCCCCCTCTTCAAAGGGGGAGACACCCTGGACCCAAACTGTTACAGACCTATATCCATCCTGCCCTGCCTATCTAAGGTCTTCGAAAGCCAAGTCAACAAACAGGTCACTGACCATCTCGAATCCCACCGTACCTTCTCCGCTGTGCAATCTGGTTTCCGAGCCGGTCATGGGGTGCACCTCAGCCACACTCAAGGTACTAAACGATATCATAACCGCCATCGATAAAAGACAGTACTGTGCAGCCGTCTTCATCGACCTTGCCAAGGCTTTCGACTCTGTCAATCACCATATTCTTATCGGCAGACTCAGTAGCCTCGGTTTTTCGGATGACTGCCTTGCCTGGTTCACCAATTACTTTGCAGACAGAGTTCAGTGTGTCAAATCGGAGGGCATGCTGTCCGGTCCTCTGGCAGTCTCTATGGGGGTGCCACAGGGTTCAATTCTCGGGCCGACTCTTTTCTCTGTGTATATCAATGATGTTGCTCTTGCTGCGGGCGATTCCCTGATCCACCTCTACGCAGACGACACCATTCTATATACTTTCGGCCCGTCTTTGGACACTGTGCTATCTAACCTCCAAACAAGCTTCAATGCCATACAACACTCCTTCTGTGGCCTCCAACTGCTCTTAAACGCTAGTAAAACCAAATGCATGCTTTTCAACCGGTCACTGCCTGCACCCGCATGCCCGACTAGCATCACCACCCTGGATGGTTCCGACCTAGAATATGTGGACGTCTATAAGTACCTAGGTGTCTGGCTAGACTGCAAACTCTCCTTCCAGACTCATATCAAACATCTCCAATCGAAAATCAAATCAAGAGTCGGCTTTTATTCCGCAACAAAGCCTCCTTCACTCACGCCGCCAAGCTTACCCTAGTAAAACTGACTATCCTACCGATCCTCGACTTCGGCGATGTCATCTACAAATGGCTTCCAACACTCTACTCAGCAAACTGGATGCAGTCTATCACAGTGCCATCCGTTTTGTCACTAAAGCACCTTATACCACCCACCACTGCGACTTGTATGCTCTAGTCGGCTGGCCCTCGCTACATATTCGTCGCCAGACCCACTGGCTCCAGGTCATCTACAAGTCCATGCTAGGTAAAGCTCCGCCTTATCTCAGCTTCACTGGTCACGATGGCACACCCATCCGTAGCACGCGCTCCAGCAGGTGTATCTCACTGATCATCCCTAAAGCCAACACCTGTCTCTGTGGTTGGGGGTGTATATATACCGGTCTCTGTGGCTGTGGTTGGGGTGTATATATACTGTCTCTGTGTTGGGGTGTATATATACTGTCTCTGTGGTTGGGGTTATATATACTGTCTCTTGGTTGGGGGTATTATCTGTCTCTGTGGTTTGGGTGTATATATACTGTCTCTGTGGTTGGGGGTGTATATATACTGTCTCTGTGGTTGGGGTGTATATATACTGTCTCTGTGGTTGGGGTGTGTTATATACTGTCTCTGGTGGTTGGGTTTATATATACTGTCTCTGTGGTTGGGGTGATAATATGCTGTCTCTGTGGTTGGGGTGTATATATACTGTCTCTGTGGTTGGGGTGTATATATTACTGTCTCGTGGTTGGGGGTGTGGTATATACTGTCTCTGTGGTTGGGGGTTTATATATACTGGTCTCTGTGGTTGGGGTGTATATATACGGGCTCTCTGTGGTTGGGGTGTATATATACTGTCTCTGTGGTTGGGGTGTATATATACTGTCTCTGTGGTTGGGGTTTATATATACTGTCTCTGTGGTTGGGGGGTATATATACTGTCTCTGTGGTTTGGGTGTATATATACTGTCTCTGTGGTTGGGGTGTATATATACTGTCTCTGTGCATTGGGGTGTATATTACTGGGTCTCTGTGGTTGGGGGTGTGTATATACTGTCTCTGTGGTTGGGGTGTATATATACTGTCTCTGTGGTTGGGGTGTATATATACTGTCTCTGTGGTTGGGTGTGTATATACTGTCTCTGTGGTTGGGGTTTATATATACTGTCCTCTGTGGTTGGGGTGTATATATGCTGTCTCTGTGGTTGGGGTGTATATATACTGTCTCTGTGGTTGGGGTGTATATATACTGTCTCTGTGGTTGGGGTGTGTATATACTGTCTCTGTGGTTGGGGTTTATATATACTGTCCTCTGTGGTTGGGGGTGTATATATACGGTCTCTGTGGTTGGGGTGTATATATACTGTCTCTGTGGTTGGGGTGTATATATACTGTCTCTGTGGTTGGGGTTTATATATACTGTCTCTGTGGTTGGGGTGTATATATACTGTCTCTGTGGTTTGGGTGTATATATACTGTCTCTGTGGTTGGGGTGTATATATACTGTCTCTGTGGTTGGGGTGTATATATACTGTCTCTGTGGTTGGGGTGTATATATACTGTCTCTGTGGTTGGGGTGTATATATACTGTCTCTGTGGTTGGGGTGTATATATACTGTCTCTGTGGTTGGGGTGTATATATACTGTCTCTGTGGTTGGGGTGTATATACTGTCTCTGTGGTTGGGGTTTATATATACTGTCTCTGTGGTTGGGGTTTATATATACTGTCTCTGTGGTTGGGGTGTATATATACTGTCTCTGTGGTTGGGGTGTATATATACTGTCTCTGTGGTTGGGGTGTATATATACTGTCTCTGTGGTTGGGGTGTATATATACTGTCTCTGTGGTTGGGGTGTATATACTGTAACTGATAGGAAAAAGACAAAGGCTGTTTTGGGCTGTTTTGCATAGATCTGGTATTTGGGAGAAGAGAATGAGGGAGAAATAAACTAAGTCAACAAACATCCTATCATCAGGCCACACAGCCAGGGGATAGCTGTGTGGGGCAGGGCTGTGTAAAGTCAATAAACATCCTATCATCAGGCCACACAGCCAGGGGATAGCTGTGTGGGGGCAGGCTGTGTAAAGTCAATAAACATCCTATCATCAGGCCACACAGCCAGGGGATAGCTGTGTGGGGCAGGGCTGTGTAAAGTCAATAAACATCCTATCATCAGGCCACACAGCCAGGGGATAGCTGTGTGGGGCAGGGCTGTGTAAAGTCAACAAACATCCTATCATCAGGCCACACAGCCAGGGGATAGCTGTGTGGGGCAGGGCTGTGTAAAGTCAATAAACATCCTATCATCAGGCCACACAGCCAGGGGATAGCTGTGTGGGGCAGGGCTGTGTAAAGTCAATAAACATCCTATCATCAGGCCACACAGCCAGGGGATAGCTGTGTGGGGCAGGGCTGTGTAAAGTCAATAAACATCCTATCATCTATCAGTATGTTGATGGATCCATGGATCAGGTTGTGATTTAGTGACGAGCCCTC
>NW_022265543.1:0-11039 GCF_002021735.2 Oncorhynchus kisutch | reverse complement strand
CCAGAATGACCTTAAATGCATTTAGGACCATATTTGAATTTTGGGTTACCAGATGCACGTTTTCAATCACCAGGTGCACGGTTTCAATCACCAGGTGCACGGCTCTATTCCTCCTCCAGCACTTGTCAAACAGTCCATAAAGCACCCAGGACGGCCCTGAGTGAAAGAGGGCCGTAGTAGGGTGGTCCTATAGCGGGCATTAAAATCAGAATGACCGTTAAATGCATTTATGACCATATTTGTGTTTTGGGTTACCAGATGCACGGTTTCAATCACCAGGTGCACGGCTCTATTTCCTCCTCCAGCACTTGTCAAACAGTCCATAAAGCACCCAGGACGGCCCGAGTGAAAGAGGGCCGTAGTAGGGTGCTCTATAGCGGGCATTAAATCAGAATGACCTTTAAATGCATTTATGACCATATTGTTGTTTTTGGTTACCAGATGCACGGTTTCAATCACCAGGTGCACGGCTCTATTTCCTCCTCCAGCACTTGTCAAACAGTCCATAAAGCACCCAGGACGGCCCTGAGTGAAAGAGGGCCGTAGTAGGGTGCTCCTATAGCGGGCATTAAAATCAGAATGACCGTTAAATGCATTTATGACCATTTGTGTTTTTGGGTTACCGCTTGTATAGCAATCAGTATCCATCGTGAAATTTCAAAGTGTCCATAATGCACTCAGGACGCCCGACAGAGAGAGGGCCGTAGTAGGGTGTTTCCATAGCGGGCATTAATATCAGAATGACCCTTAAATGCATTTAGGACCATATTTGAATTTTTGGGTTACCAGATGCACGTTTTCAATCACCAGGTGCACGGTTCAATCACCAGGTGCACGGCTCTATTTCCTCCTCCAGCACTTGTCAAACAGTCCATAAAGCACCCAGGACGGCCCTGAGTGAAAGAGGGCCGTAGTAGGGTGCTCCTATAGCGGGCATTAAAATCAGAATGACCGTTAAATGCATTTATGACCATATTTGTGTTTTTGGGTTACCGCTTGTATAGCACACAGTATCCATCGTGAAATTTCAAAGTGTCCATAATGCACTCAGGTCGCCCCCGACAGAGAGAGGGCCGTAGTAGGGTGTTTCCATAGCGGGCATTAATATCAGAATGACCCTTAAATGCATTTAGGACCATATTTGAATTTTTGGGTTACCAGATGCACGTTTTCAATCACCAGGTGCACGGTTTCAATCACCAGGTGCACGGCTCTATTTCTCCTCCAGCACTTGTCAAACAGTCCATAAAGCACCCAGGACGGCCCTGAGTGAAAGAGGGCCGTAGTAGGGTGCTCTATAGCGGGCATTAAAATCAGAATGACCGTTAAATGCATTTATGACCATATTTGTGTTTTTGGGTTACCAGATGCACGGTTTCAATCACCAGGTGCACGGCTCTATTTCCTCCTCCAGCACTTGTCAAACAGTCCAAAGCACCCAGGATGAGTGAAAGAGGGCCGTAGTAGGGTGCTCCTATAGCGGGCATTAAAATCAGAATGACCGTTAAATGCATTTATGACCATATTTGTGTTTTTGGGTTACCAGATGCACGGTTTCAATCACCAGGTGCACGGCTCTATTTCCTCCTCCAGCACTTGTCAAACAGTCCATAAAGCACCCAGGACGGCCCTGAGTGAAAGAGGGGCCGTAGTAGGGTGCTCCTATAGCGGGCATTAAAATCAGAATGACCGTTAAATGCATTTATGACCATATTTGTGTTTTGGGTTACCGCTTGTATAGCAATCAGTATCCATCGTGAAATTTCAAAGTGTCCATAATGCACTCAGGTCGCCCCCGACAGAGAGAGGGCCGTAGTAGGGTGTTTCCATAGCGGGCATTAATATCAGAATGACCCTTAAATGCATTTAGGACCATATTTGAATTTTTGGGTTACCAGATGCACGTTTTCAATCACCAGGTGCACGGTTTCAATCACCAGGTGCACGGCTCTATTTCCTCCTCCAGCACTTGTCAAACAGTCCATAAAGCACCCAGGACGGCCCTGAGTGAAAGAGGGCCGTAGTAGGGTGCTCCTATAGCGGGCATTAAAATCAGAATGACCGTTAAATGCATTTATGACCATATTTGTGTTTTTGGGTTACCAGATGCACGGTTTCAATCACCAGGTGCACGGCTCTATTTCCTCCTCCAGCACTTGTCAAACAGTCCATAAAGCACCCAGGACGGCCCTGAGTGAAAGAGGGCCGTAGTAGGGTGCTCCTATAGCGGGCATTAAAATCAGAATGACCGTTAAATGCATTTATGACCATATTGTGTTTTTGGGTTACCGCTTGTATAGCAATCAGTATCCATCGTGAAATTTCAAAGTGTCCATAATGCACTCAGGTCGCCCCCGACAGAGAGAGGGCCGTAGTAGGGTGTTTCCATAGCGGGCATTAATATCAGAATGACCTTAAATGCATTTAGGACCATATTTGAATTTTTGGGTTACCAGATGCACGTTTTCAATCACCAGGTGCACGGTTTCAATCACCAGGTGCACGGCTCTATTTCCTCCTCCAGCACTTGTCAAACAGTCCATAAAGCACCCAGGACGGCCCTGAGTGAAAGAGGGCCGTAGTAGGGTGCTCCTATAGCGGGCATTAAAATCAGAATGACCGTTAAATGCATTTATGACCATATTTGTGTTTTTGGGTTACCAGATGCACGGTTTCAATCACCAGGTGCACGGCTCTATTTCCTCCTCCAGCACTTGTCAAACAGTCCATAAAGCACCAGGACGGCCCTGAGTGAAAGAGGGCCGTAGTAGGGTGCTCCTATAGCGGGCATTAAAATCAGAATGACCGTTAAATGCATTTATGACCATATTTGTGTTTTTGGGTTACCGCTTGTATAGCAATCAGTATCCATCGTGAAATTTCAAAGTGTCCATAATGCACTCAGGTCCCCCGACAGAGAGAGGGCCGTAGTAGGTGTTTCCATAGCGGGCATTAATATCAGAATGACCCTTAAATGCATTTAGGACCATATTTGAATTTTTGGGTTACCAGATGCACGTTTTCAATCACCAGGTGCACGGTTTCAATCACCAGGTGCACGGCTCTATTTCCTCCTCCAGCACTTGTCAAACAGTCCATAAAGCACCCAGGACGGCCCTGAGTGAAAGAGGGCCGTAGTAGGGTGCTCCTATAGCGGGCATTAAAATCAGAATGACCGTTAAATGCATTTATGACCATATTTGTGTTTTTGGGTTACCGCTTGTATAGCAATCAGTATCCATCGTGAAATTTCAAAGTGTCCATAATGCACTCAGGTCGCCCCCGACAGAGAGAGGGCCGTAGTAGGGTGTTTCCATAGCGGGCATTAATATCAGAATGACCCTTAAATGCATTTAGGACCATATTTGAATTTTGGGTTACCAGATGCACGTTTTCAATCACCAGGTGCACGGTTTCAATCACCAGGTGCACGGCTCTATTTCCTCCTCCAGCACTTGTCAAACAGTCCATAAAGCACCCAGGACGGCCCTGAGTGAAAGAGGGCCGTAGTAGGGTGCTCCTATAGCGGGCATTAAAATCAGAATGACCGTTAAATGCATTTATGACCATATTTGTGTTTTTGGGTTACCAGATGCACGGTTTCAATCACCAGGTGCACGGCTCTATTTCCTCCTCCAGCACTTGTCAAACAGTCCATAAAGCACCCAGGACGGCCCTGAGTGAAAGAGGGCCGTAGTAGGGTGCTCCTATAGCGGGCATTAAAATCAGAATGACCGTTAAATGCATTTATGACCATATTTGTGTTTTGGGTTACCAGATGCACGGTTTCAATCACCAGGTGCACGGCTCTATTTCCTCCTCCAGCACTTGTCAAACAGTCCATAAAGCACCCAGGACGGCCCTGAGTGAAAGAGGGCCGTAGTAGGGTGCTCCTATAGCGGGCATTAAAATCAGAATGACCGTTAAATGCATTTATGACCATATTGTGTGTTTTGGGTTACCGCTTGTATAGCAATCAGTATCCATCGTGAAATTTCAAAGTGTCCATAATGCACTCAGGTCGCCCCGACAGAGAGAGGGCCGTAGTAGGGTGTTTCCATAGCGGGCATTAATATCAGAATGACCCTTAAATGCATTTAGGACCATATTTGAATTTTTGGGTTACCAGATGCACGTTTTCAATCACCAGGTGCACGGTTTCAATCACCAGGTGCACGGCTCTATTTCCTCCTCCAGCACTTGTCAAACAGTCCATAAAGCACCCAGGACGGCCCTGAGTGAAAGAGGGCCGTAGTAGGGTGCTCCTATAGCGGGCATTAAAATCAGAATGACCGTTAAATGCATTTATGACCATATTTGTGTTTTTGGGTTACCAGATGCACGGTTTCAATCACCAGGTGCACGGCTCTATTTCCTCCTCCAGCACTTGTCAAACAGTCCATAAAGCACCCAGGACGGCCCTGAGTGAAAGAGGGCCGTAGTAGGGTGCTCCTATAGCGGGCATTAAAATCAGAATGACCGTTAAATGCATTTATGACCATATTTGTGTTTTTGGGTTACCGCTTGTATAGCAATCAGTATCCATCGTGAAATTTCAAAGTGTCCATAATGCACTCAGGTCGCCCCCGACAGAGAGAGGGCCGTAGTAGGGTGTTTCCATAGCGGGCATTAATATCAGAATGACCCTTAAATGCATTTAGGACCATATTTGAATTTTTGGGTTACCAGATGCACGTTTTCAATCACCAGGTGCACGGTTTCAATCACCAGGTGCACGGCTCTATTTCCTCCTCCAGCACTTGTCAAACAGTCCATAAAGCACCCAGGACGGCCCTGAGTGAAAGAGGGCCGTAGTAGGGTGCTCCTATAGCGGGCATTAAAATCAGAATGACCGTTAAATGCATTTATGACCATATTTGTGTTTTGGGTTACCAGATGCACGGTTTCAATCACCAGGTGCACGGCTCTATTTCTCCTCCAGCACTTGTCAAACAGTCCATAAAGCACCCAGGACGGCCCTGAGTGAAAGAGGGCCGTAGTAGGGTGCTCCTATAGCGGGCATTAAAATCAGAATGACCGTTAAATGCATTTATGACCATATTTGTGTTTTGGGTTACCAGATGCACGGTTTCAATCACCAGGTGCACGGCTCTATTTCCTCCTCCAGCACTTGTCAAACAGTCCATAAAGCACCCAGGACGGCCCTGAGTGAAAGAGGGCCGTAGTAGGGTGCTCCTATAGCGGGCATTAAAATCAGAATGACCGTTAAATGCATTTATGACCATATTTGTGTTTTTGGGTTACCGCTTGTATAGCAATCAGTATCCATCGTGAAATTTCAAAGTGTCCATAATGCACTCAGGTCGCCCCCGACAGAGAGAGGGCCGTAGTAGGGTGTTTCCATAGCGGGCATTAATATCAGAATGACCCTTAAATGCATTTAGGACCATATTTGAATTTTTGGTTACCAGATGCACGTTTTCAATCACCAGGTGCACGGTTTCAATCACCAGGTGCACGGCTCTATTTCCTCCTCCAGCACTTGTCAAACAGTCCATAAAGCACCCAGGACGGCCCTGAGTGAAAGAGGGCCGTAGTAGGGTGCTCCTATAGCGGGCATTAAAATCAGAATGACCGTTAAATGCATTTATGACCATATTTGTGTTTTGGGTTACCGCTTGTATAGCAATCAGTATCATCGTGAAATTTCAAAGTGTCATAATGCACTCAGGTCGCCCCCGACAGAGAGAGGGCCGTAGTAGGGTGTTTCCATAGCGGGCATTAATATCAGAATGACCTTAAATGCATTTAGGACCATATTTGTGTTTTGGGTTACCAGATGCACGTTTTCAATCACCAGGTGCACGGTTTCAATCACCAGGTGCACGGCTCTATTTCCTCCTCCAGCACTTGTCAAACAGTCCATAAAGCACCCAGGACGGCCCTGAGTGAAAGAGGGCCGTAGTAGGGTGCTCCTATAGCGGGCATTAAAATCAGAATGACCGTTAAATGCATTTATGACCATATTTGTGTTTTTGGGTTACCAGATGCACGGTTTCAATCACCAGGTGCACGGCTCTATTTCCTCCTCCAGCACTTGTCAAACAGTCCATAAAGCACCCAGGACGGCCCTGAGTGAAAGAGGGCCGTAGTAGGGTGCTCCTATAGCGGGCATTAAAATCAGAATGACCGTTAAATGCATTTATGACCATATTTGTGTTTTTGGGTTACCAGATGCACGGTTTCAATCACCAGGTGCACGGCTCTATTTCCTCCTCCAGCACTTGTCAAACAGTCCATAAAGCACCCAGGACGGCCCTGAGTGAAAGAGGGCCGTAGTAGGGTGCTCCTATAGCGGGCATTAAAATCAGAATGACCGTTAAATGCATTTATGACCATATTTGTGTTTTTGGGTTACCGCTTGTATAGCAATCAGTATCCATCGTGAAATTTCAAAGTGTCCATAATGCACTCAGGTCGCCCCCGACAGAGAGAGGGCCGTAGTAGGGTGTTTCCATAGCGGGCATTAATATCAGAATGACCTTAAATGCATTTAGGACCATATTTGAATTTTTGGGTTACCAGATGCACGTTTTCAATCACCAGGTGCACGGTTTCAATCACCAGGTGCACGGCTCTATTTCCTCCTCCAGCACTTGTCAAACAGTCCATAAAGCACCCAGGACGGCCCTGAGTGAAAGAGGGCCGTAGTAGGGTGCTCCTATAGCGGGCATTAAAATCAGAATGACCGTTAAATGCATTTATGACCATATTTGTGTTTTTGGGTTACCAGATGCACGGTTTCAATCACCAGGTGCACGGCTCTATTTCCTCCTCCAGCACTTGTCAAACAGTCCATAAAGCACCCAGGACGGCCCTGAGTGAAAGAGGGCCGTAGTAGGGTGCTCCTATAGCGGGCATTAAAATCAGAATGACCGTTAAATGCATTTATGACCATATTTGTGTTTTTGGGTTACCGTGTATAGCAATCAGTATCCATCGTGAAATTTCAAAGTGTCCATAATGCACTCAGGTCGCCCCCGACAGAGAGAGGGCCGTAGTAGGGTGTTTCCATAGCGGGCATTAATATCAGAATGACCCTTAAATGCATTTAGGACCATATTTGAATTTTTGGGTTACCAGATGCACGTTTTCAATCACCAGGTGCACGGTTTCAATCACCAGGTGCACGGCTCTATTTCCTCCTCCAGCACTTGTCAAACAGTCCATAAAGCACCCAGGACGGCCCTGAGTGAAAGAGGGCCGTAGTAGGGTGCTCCTATAGCGGGCATTAAAATCAGAATGACCGTTAAATGCATTTATGACCATATTTGTGTTTTTGGGTTACCAGATGCACGGTTTCAATCACCAGGTGCACGGCTCTATTTCCTCCTCCAGCACTTGTCAAACAGTCCATAAAGCACCCAGGACGGCCCTGAGTGAAAGAGGGCCGTAGTAGGGTGCTCTATAGCGGGCATTAAAATCAGAATGACCGTTAAATGCATTTTTATGACCATATTTGTGTTTTGGGTTACCGCTTGTATAGCAATCAGTATCCATCGTGAAATTTCAAAGTGTCCATAATGCACTCAGGTCGCCCCCGACAGAGAGAGGGCCGTAGTAGGGTGTTTCCATAGCGGGCATTAATATCAGAATGACCCTTAAATGCATTTAGGACCATATTTGAATTTTGGGTTACCAGATGCACGTTTCAATCACCAGGTGCACGGTTTCAATCACCAGGTGCACGGCTCTATTTCCTCCTCCAGCACTTGTCAAACAGTCCATAAAGCACCCAGGACGGCCCTGAGTGAAAGAGGGCCGTAGTAGGGTGCTCCTATAGCGGGCATTAAAATCAGAATGACCGTTAAATGCATTTATGACCATATTTGTGTTTTTGGGTACCAGATGCACGGTTTCAATCACCAGGTGCACGGCTCTATTTCCTCCTCCAGCACTTGTCAAACAGTCCATAAAGCACCCAGGACGGCCCTGAGTGAAAGAGGGCCGTAGTAGGGTGCTCCTATAGCGGGCATTAAAATCAGAATGACCGTTAAATGCATTTATGACCATATTTGTGTTTTTGGGTTACCGCTTGTATAGCAATCAGTATCCATCGTGAAATTTCAAAGTGTCCATAATGCACTCAGGTCGCCCCGACAGAGAGAGGGCCGTAGTAGGGTGTTTCCATAGCGGGCATTAATATCAGAATGACCCTTAAATGCATTTAGGACCATATTTGAATTTTTGGGTTACCAGATGCACGTTTTCAATCACCAGGTGCACGGTTTCAATCACCAGGTGCACGGCTCTATTTCCTCCTCCAGCACTTGTCAAACAGTCCATAAAGCACCCAGGACGGCCTGAGTGAAAGAGGGCCGTAGTAGGGTGCTCCTATAGCGGGCATTAAAATCAGAATGACCGTTAAATGCATTTATGACCATTTTTGTGTTTTTGGGTTACCAGATGCACGGTTTCAATCACCAGGTGCACGGCTCTATTTCCTCCTCCAGCACTTGTCAAACAGTCCATAAAGCACCCAGGACGGCCCTGAGTGAAAGAGGGCCGTAGTAGGGTGCTCCTATAGCGGGCATTAAAATCAGAATGACCGTTAAATGCATTTATGACCATATTTGTGTTTTTGGGTTACCGCTTGTATAGCAATCAGTATCCATCGTGAAATTTCAAAGTGTCCATAATGCACTCAGGTCGCCCCCGACAGAGAGAGGGCCGTAGTAGGGTGTTTCCATAGCGGGCATTAATATCAGAATGACCCTTAAATGCATTTAGGACCATATTTGAATTTTTGGGTTACCAGATGCACGTTTTCAATCACCAGGTGCACGGTTTCAATCACCAGGTGCACGGCTCTATTTCCTCCTCCAGCACTTGTCAAACAGTCCATAAAGCACCCAGGACGGCCCTGAGTGAAAGAGGGCCGTAGTAGGGTGCTCCTATAGCGGGCATTAAAATCAGAATGACCGTTAAATGCATTTATGACCATATTTGTGTTTTGGGTTACCAGATGCACGGTTTCAATCACCAGGTGCACGGCTCTATTTCCTCCTCCAGCACTTGTCAAACAGTCCATAAAGCACCCAGGACGGCCCTGAGTGAAAGAGGGCCGTAGTAGGGTGCTCCTATAGCGGGCATTAAAATCAGAATTACCGTTAAATGCATTTATGACATATTTTTGTGTTTTGGGTTACCAGATGCACGTTTTCAATCACCAGGTGCAGATGTGTATAAGAGACAGATTTCCTCCTCCAGCACTTGTCAAACAGTCCATAAAGCACCCAGGACGGCCCTGAGTGAAAGAGGGCCGTAGTAGGGTGCTCCTATAGCGGGCATTAAAATCAGAATGACCGTTAAATGCATTTATGACCATATTTGTGTTTTTGGGTTACCGCTTGTATAGCAATCAGTATCCATCGTGAAATTTCAAAGTGTCCATAATGCACTCAGGTCGCCCCCGACAGAGAGAGGGCCGTAGTAGGGTGTTTCCATAGCGGGCATTAATATCAGAATGACCCTTAAATGCATTTAGGACCATATTTGAATTTTTGGTTACCAGATGCACGTTTTCAATCACCAGGTGCACGGTTTCAATCACCAGGTGCACGGCTCTATTTCCTCCTCCAGCACTTGTCAAACAGTCCATAAAGCACCCAGGACGGCCCTGAGTGAAAGAGGGCCGTAGTAGGGTGCTCCTATAGCGGGCATTAAAATCAGAATGACCGTTAAATGCATTTATGACCATATTTGTGTTTTTGGGTTACCAGATGCACGGTTTCAATCACCAGGTGCACGGCTCTATTTCCTCCTCCAGCACTTGTCAAACAGTCCATAAAGCACCCAGGACGGCCCTGAGTGAAAGAGGGCCGTAGTAGGGTGCTCCTATAGCGGGCATTAAAATCAGAATGACCGTTAAATGCATTTATGACCATATTTGTGTTTTTGGGTTACCGCTTGTATAGCAATCAGTATCCATCGTGAAATTTCAAAGTGTCCATAATGCACTCAGGTCGCCCCCGACAGAGAGAGGGCCGTAGTAGGGTGTTTCCATAGCGGGCATTAATATCAGAATGACCCTTAAATGCATTTAGGACCATATTTGAATTTTTGGGGTACCAGATGCACGTTTTCAATCACCAGGTGCACGGTTTCAATCACCAGGTGCACGGCTCTATTTCCTCCTCCAGCACTTGTCAAACAGTCCATAAAGCACCCAGGACGGCCCTGAGTGAAAGAGGGCCGTAGTAGGGTGCTCCTATAGCGGGCATTAAAATCAGAATGACCGTTAAATGCATTTATGACCATATTTGTGTTTTTGGGTTACCAGATGCACGGTTTCAATCACCAGGTGCACGGCTCTATTTCCTCCTCCAGCACTTGTCAAACAGTCCATAAAGCACCCAGGACGGCCCTGAGTGAAAGAGGGCCGTAGTAGGGTGCTCCTATAGCGGGCATTAAAATCAGAATGACCCGTTAAATGCATTTATGACCATATTTGTTGTTTGGGTTACCAGATGCACGGTTTCAATCACCAGGTGCACGGCTCTATTTCCTCCTCCAGCACTTGTCAAACAGTCCATAAAGCACCCAGGACGGCCCTGAGTGAAAGAGGGCCGTAGTAGGGTGCTCCTATAGCGGGCATTAAAATCAGAATGACCGTTAAATGCATTTATGACCATATTTGTGTTTTTGGGTTACCGCTTGTATAGCAATCAGTATCCATCGTGAAATTTCAAATTGTCCATAATGCACTCAGGTCGCCCCGACAGAGAGAGGGCCGTAGTAGGGTGTTTCCATAGCGGGCATTAATATCAGAATGACCTTAAATGCATTTAGGACCATATTTGAATTTTTGGGTTACCAGATGCACGTTTTCAATCACCAGGTGCACGGTTTCAATCACCAGGTGCACGGCTCTATTTCCTCCTCCAGCACTTGTCAAACAGTCCATAAAGCACCCAGGACGGCCCTGAGTGAAAGAGGGCCGTAGTAGGGTGCTCCTATAGCGGGCATTAAAATCAGAATGACCGTAAATGCATTTATGACAATATTTGGGTTTTTGG
>NW_022265542.1:0-10000 GCF_002021735.2 Oncorhynchus kisutch | reverse complement strand
CCTCTCATCTCCTCTCCTCTCCTCTCCTCTATCTCCTCTCATCTCCTCTACCAGTATCATACACTATATTCATGATACATGCAGCAGTACCATAACCATGGCTGCATGTTCACCTCATAGCTCCAGAGAACCAGGGTTGTGTCTCTCCCTGTGAGCGATGATAAATCTCCCCTTTGCAGCGTGGCCTATCAGGCCGAGGAGCGGAAAATTAAAGGTCCTAGACAATCACCCTGGCTCCCCGCTCTGCTAGTGATGGAGAGCACCGAGCACAGCCAAAATCGCAAGTACAGGCCATATAACACCATACACCCACACAGGGCTGCCACACCACAACACAAGCAATACCCCCACCTGTCAGGCCTCAGCACAGGCATTACCCCTGCCTGTCAGGCCTCAGCACAGGCATTACCCCTGCCTGTCAGGCCTCAGCTCAGGCAATAGCGCTGCCTGTCAGGCCTCAGCTCAGGCAATAGCGTTGCCTGTCAGGCCTCAGCTCAGGCAATAGCACTGCCTGTCAGGCCTCAGCTCAGGCAATAGCGTTGCCTGTCAGGCCTCAGCTCAGGCAATAGCACTGCCTGTCAGGCCTCAGCTCAGGCAATAGCGCTGCCTGTCAGGCCTCAGCTCAGGCAATAGCGTTGCCTGTCAGGCCTCACCACAGGCAATATACAGTAACAAACACCAAACACCCACAACAGGCAATAGTATTGGCAGCCAGGGAGCAACGATAATGGATTGTACATTCCAGAACACCAGCTAAACCCACACATATATATCTGAGATCTGTCAAGGAGAGTTTTGTCCAACCTGGTCTAGGAGAGTGTGAGAGGGGCTTGAGAGATGACAAGAGTGCGATGTCTTCAATACCCAAAATAGGATGGTTACAGTCAGCATAGACACACACCCCAACCCCCCCCCCCCCCCCCCCCACCTTAACTCCATTAAAACGTTTCTTATATTAATATAACACACAGTCACTAGAACACACAGTCAATATAACACACAGTCACTAGAACACACAGTCACTAGAACACACAGTCAATATAACACACAGTCACTAGAACACACAGTCACTAGAACACACAGTCAATATAACACACAGTCACTAGAACACACAGTCACTAGAACACACAGTCAATATAACACACAGTCACTAGAACACACAGTCACTAGAACACACAGTCAATATAACACACAGTCACTAGAACACACAGTCACTAGAACACACAGTCACTAGAACACACAGTCACTAGAACACACAGTCAATATAACACACAGTCACTAGAACACACAGTCAATATAACACACAGTCACTAGAACACACAGTCAATATAACACACAGTCACTAGAACACACAGTCACTAGAACACACAGTCACTAGAACACACAGTCAATATAACACACAGTCACTAGAACACACAGTCAATATAACACACAGTCACTAGAACACACTGTCACTAGAACACACAGTCAATAGAACACACAGTCACTAGAACACACAGTCAATATAACACACAGTCACTAGAACACACAGTCACTAGAACACACAGTCAATATAACACACAGTCAATATAACACACAGTCACTAGAACACACAGTCAATATAACACACAGTCACTAGAACACACAGTCACTAGAACACACTGTCACTAGAACACACAGTCAATATAACACACAGTCACTAGAACACACAGTCACTAGAACACACAGTCACTAGAACACACAGTCACTAGAACACACAGTCAATATAACACACAGTCACTAGAACACACAGTCAATATAACACACAGTCACTAGAACACACTGTCACTAGAACACACAGTCAATAGAACACACAGTCACTAGAACACACAGTCACTAGAACACACAGTCACTAGAACACACAGTCAATAGAACACACAGTCACTAGAACACACAGTCAATATAACACACAGTCACTAGAACACACAGTCAATATAACACACAGTCAATATAACACACAGTCAATATAACACACAGTCACTAGAACACACAGTCAATATAACACACAGTCAATATAACACACAGTCACTAGAACACACAGTCAATATAACACACAGTCAATATAACACACAGTCACTAGAACACACAGTCAATATAACACACAGTCACTAGAACACACAGTCACTAGAACACACTGTCACTAGAACACACAGTCAATATAACACACAGTCACTAGAACACACAGTCAATATAACACACAGTCACTAGAACACACTGTCACTAGAACACACAGTCAATAGAACACACAGTCACTAGAACACACAGTCACTAGAACACACAGTCACTAGAACACACTGTCACTAGAACACACAGTCAATATAACACACAGTCACTAGAACACACAGTCAATATAACACACAGTCACTAGAACACACTGTCACTAGAACACACAGTCAATAGAACACACAGTCACTAGAACACACAGTCACTAGAACACACAGTCACTAGAACACACAGTCAATATAACACACAGTCACTAGAACACACAGTCAATATAACACACAGTCACTAGAACACACAGTCACTAGAACACACAGTCACTAGAACACACAGTCAATATAACACACAGTCACTAGAACACACTGTCACTAGAACACACAGTCAATAGAACACACAGTCACTAGAACACACAGTCACTAGAACACACAGTCAATATAACACACAGTCAATATAACACACAGTCAATATAACACACAGTCACTAGAACACACAGTCAATATAACACACAGTCAATATAACACACAGTCACTAGAACACACAGTCAATATAACACACAGTCAATATAACACACAGTCAATATAACACACAGTCACTAGAACACACAGTCACTAGAACACAGTCACTAGAACACACAGTCACTAGAACACACAGTCACTAGAACACACAGTCACTAGAACACACAGTCACTAGAACACACAGTCAATATAACACACAGTCACTAGAACACACAGTCACTAGAACACACAGTCAATATAACACACAGTCACTAGAACACACAGTCAATATAACACACAGTCACTAGAACACACAGTCAATATAACACACAGTCACTAGAACACACTGTCACTAGAACACACAGTCAATAGAACACACAGTCACTAGAACACACAGTCACTAGAACACACAGTCACTAGAACACACAGTCAATAGAACACACAGTCACTAGAACACACAGTCAATATAACACACAGTCACTAGAACACACAGTCAATATAACACACAGTCAATATACACACAGTCACTAGAACACACAGTCAATATAACACACAGTCAATATAACACACAGTCACTAGAACACACAGTCAATATAACACACAGTCAATAGAACACACAGTCACTACAACACACAGTCACTAGAACACACAGTCAATAGAACACACAGTCACTAGAACACACAGTCAATATAACACACAGTCACTAGAACACACAGTCAATATAACACACAGTCACTAGAACACACAGTCACTAGAACACAGTCACTAGAACACACAGTCACTAGAACACACAGTCACTAGAACACACAGTCACTAGAACACACAGTCAATATAACACACAGTCACTAGAACACACAGTCACTAGAACACACAGTCACTAGAAACACAGTCACTAGAACACACAGTCACTAGAACACACAGTCAATATAACACACAGTCACTAGAACACACAGTCAATATAACACACAGTCACTAGAACACACTGTCACTAGAACACACAGTCAATAGAACACACAGTCACTAGAACACACAGTCACTAGAACACACAGTCACTAGAACACACAGTCAATATAACACACAGTCACTAGAACACACAGTCAATATAACACACAGTCACTAGAACACACAGTCACTAGAACACACAGTCAATAAAAACACACAGTCACTAGAACACACAGTCACTAGAACACACAGTCACTAGAACACACAGTCACTAGAACACACAGTCAATATAACACACAGTCAATATAACACAGTCACTAGAACACCAGTCACTAGAACACACAGTCACTAGAACACACAGTCAATATAACACACAGTCACTAGAACACACAGTCAATATAACACACAGTCACTAGAACACACAGTCACTAGAACACACAGTCAATAGAACACACAGTCACTATAACACACAGTCAATATAACACACAGACAATATAACACACAGTCACTAGAACACACAGTCAATATAACACACAGTCAATATAACACACAGTCACTAGAACACACAGTCACTATAACACACAGTCAATATAACACAGTCACTAGAACACACAGTCAATATAACACAGTCACTAGAACACACAGTCAATATAACACACAGTCACTAGAACACACAGTCAATATAACACACAGTCAATATAACACACAGTCACTAGAACACACAGTCAATATAACACACAGTCAATATAACACACAGTCACTAGAACACACAGTCAATATAACACACAGTCAATATAACACACAGTCACTAGAACACACAGTCACTAGAACACACAGTCAATATAACACACAGTCACTAGAACACACAGTCACTAGAACACGCAGTCACTATAACACACAGTCAATATAACACAGTCACTAGAACACACAGTCAATATAACACACAGTCACTAGAACACACAGTCAATATAACACACAGTCACTAGAACACACAGTCAATATAACACAGTCACTAGAACACACAGTCAATATAACACAGTCACTAGAACACACAGTCAATATAACACACAGTCAATATAACACACAGTCACTAGAACACACAGTCACTATAACACACAGTCAATATAACACAGTCACTAGAACACACTGTCACTAGAACACACAGTCAATATAACACACAGTCACTAGAACACACAGTCACTAGAACACACAGTCACTAGAACACACAGTCACTAGAACACACAGTCAATATAACACACAGTCACTAGAACACACAGTCACTAGAACACACTGTCACTAGAACACACAGTCAATATAACACACAGTCACTAGAACACACAGTCACTAGAACACACAGTCACTAGAACACACAGTCACTAGAACACACAGTCAATATAACACACAGTCACTAGAACACACAGTCAATAGAACACACAGTCACTAGAACACACAGTCAATATAACACACAGTCACTAGAACACACAGTCAATATAACACACAGTCAATATAACACACAGTCAATATAACACACAGTCACTAGAACACACAGTCAATATAACACACAGTCAATATAACACACAGTCACTAGAACACACAGTCAATATAACACACAGTCAATATAACACACAGTCAATATAACACACAGTCACTAGAACACACAGTCAATATAACACACAGTCACTAGAACACACAGTCACTAGAACACAGTCACTAGAACACACAGTCACTAGAACACACAGTCACTAGAACACACAGTCACTAGAACACACAGTCAATATAACACACAGTCACTAGAACACACAGTCACTAGAACACACAGTCACTAGAACACACAGTCACTAGAACAACACAGTCACTAGAACACACAGTCAATATAACACACAGTCACTAGAACACACAGTCAATATAACACACAGTCACTAGAACACACTGTCACTAGAACACACAGTCAATAGAACACAGTCACTAGAACACACAGTCACTAGAACACACAGTCACTAGAACACACAGTCAATATAACACACAGTCACTAGAACACACAGTCAATATAACACACAGTCACTAGAACACACAGTCACTAGAACACACAGTCAATATAACACACAGTCACTAGAACACACTGTCACTAGAACACACAGTCAATAGAACACACAGTCACTATAACACACAGTCAATATAACACACAGACAATATAACACACAGTCACTAGAACACACAGTCAATATAACACACAGTCAATATAACACACAGTCACTAGAACACACAGTCACTATAACACACAGTCAATATAACACAGTCACTAGAACACACAGTCAATATAACACAGTCACTAGAACACACAGTCAATATAACACACAGTCACTAGAACACACAGTCAATATAACACACAGTCAATATAACACACAGTCACTAGAACACCACAGTCAATATAACACACAGTCAATATAACACACAGTCACTAGAACACACAGTCAATATAACACACAGTCAATATAACACACAGTCACTAGAACACACAGTCACTAGAACACACAGTCAATATAACACACAGTCACTAGAACACACAGTCACTAGAACACGCAGTCACTATAACACACAGTCAATATAACACAGTCACTAGAACACACAGTCAATATAACACACAGTCACTAGAACACACAGTCAATATAACACACAGTCACTAGAACACACAGTCACTATAACACACAGTCACTAGAACACACAGTCAATATAACACACAGTCAATATAACACACAGTCACTAGAACACACAGTCACTATAACACACAGTCAATATAACACAGTCACTAGAACACACAGTCAATATAACACACAGTCACTAGAACACACAGTCAATATAACACACAGTCACTAGAACACACAGTCAATATAACACACAGTCACTAGAACACACAGTCAATATAACACACAGTCACTAGAACACAGTCACTAGAACACACAGTCAATATAACACACAGTCACTAGAACACACAGTCAATATAACACACAGTCAATATAACACACAGTCACTAGAACACACAGTCACTAGAAACACCAGTCACTAGAACACACAGTCACTAGAACACACAGTCACTAGAACACACAGTCAATATAATACACAGTCAATATAACACACAGTCAATATAACACACAGTCAATATAACACACAGTCAATATAACACACAGTCAATATAACACACAGTCAATATAGCACACAGTCACTAGAACACACAGTCAATAGAACTCACAGCACAGTCAATCCCCATCTTTTTCTCTCCCTATATCTGTCTGTCTCTCTCATTCTCTGTCTCTGTCTCTGTGTCTCTGTCTCTGTCTCTGTCTCTGTCTCTGTCTCTGTCTCTGTCTCTGTCTCTGTCTCTCTCTGTCTCTGTCTCTGTCTCTGTCTCTGTCTCTGTCTCGCTGTCTCTCTCTCTCTCTCTCTCTCTCTCTCTCTCTCTCTCTCTCTCTCTCTCTCTCTCTCTCTCTCTCTCTCTCTCTCTCTCTCTCTCTCTCTCTCTCTCTCTCTCTCTCTCTCTCTCTCTCTCTCTCTCTCTCTCTCTCACTCCTGATTGGGCAAAACAGCCACACCCGTTATGAAACATTTCGTTATTTTTCTAATCACATCAAAGCCTGTAAATATACTTTTCCGATAACATCGAATCTGCACTGGCCCATAGATCATAATATCTACTAAGCTAACATGTGGACTTGTTTTAAAATGGTCATAAAATGCATAATTTGGCCATCTGATTTAGAATTTTAGGACGCCTGTAGGTATTAAAAAGAGATATAAAACAATGATTTGATGAAACATTGAGTTTGGCCATTACTGCTATAGCTCATCGAAACGCATTGAATAAAACACGTGGCAAAACAAAAGCCAAAAAATAAATGATAAGGAATAAGGTTTTGAAGTTGCTGTCCTATATCTGAGAGATACAGTGCATTCGAAAAGTATTCAGGCCCTTTTTCCACATTTTTGTTACATTGCAGCCTTATTCTGAAACGGATACAAAAGTTTTTTTCCTCAATCAATCTACACACAATCCCCCATAATGACTAAGCAACAAACAAAAAATTATACAGTACATTTATGCTAATTTATACGACTTCAGACCCATTACGCAGTACTTTGTGTTGAACCTTTGGGAGCGATTACATCCTGAAGTGTTCTTGATGACATCTGTATTTGGGGTGTTTCTCCCCATTCTTTTCTGCAGAGCTTCTCAAGGTTGTCAGGTTGGATGGGGAGCGTCGCTACACAGCTATTATCAGGTCTCTCCAGAGATGTTTTGATCGATTTTCTGTCCGGGCTCTGGCTGGGACCACTCAAGGACATTCAGAGACTTGTCCCGAAGCCACTCCTACGTTGTCTTGACTGTGTGCTTAGGCTTGTTATCCTGTTGTTGTCCTTCCTACGTGTCACGTATCAGTTTGTAAACAATGTAAACAAAACAAATTGTTGTGTTAATAATGGTCTCTTTTTTGTTTTCTTGAGTGAGGCAGCTCCAAAATGCAGGTGTTTCAGCCTAGCTCAGTGCCTGCTGTGGTGGTGGGACAGCCAGCGGAAAATACAGAGAGTAGGGGTTGGTAATGTTCTGTAGTTGCGCCGTGATTGGCTCAGTGTCCTGTCACTCATGGGGACATTACGTCACCTCAAAATCTATAGGTAGAGCTAAACAATTCAAGCCCCTTGGTTGCTGCCGTACAGTTACATTAGATGTGCCCATCCAAGAAGGCTCAAGGTCATTGGCCACAGATAAATTACGTCAAATGGTGTTTTTTCTACCATAGCTTTGATTGGACTGATCATGTCAACATCATACTTTCAAAAATCTTAGCTAGCAAGCTAGCAGTCATCATCATGACTGAAGTCGACAATCTACTGGCAAATTCTTTTCAATCCTTTACATATGAAGATCAATAAAGAGAAATGATCGATAAAACATATTGTGCTCATCGGCTCTTAGACATAACATTACACAACAAGTTGGAAATCGCAAATTCAACAATGAGTGTTTGGAAGGAAACTCTGGCCTCTGTCTAGAGCTCTGACGTGAAGATCCCTGACGTCATGTTCAAGCTTGTTTTTTTTTCCAGAATTCCCAGTTTTCGTGAAATCACCATAAATTCAGAGAATGCCAGACGTTGATGACAAATATTTGCCCACAAAGGACCGCCGCACCACCTTCCTGTCCAAGTGAGCACAGAACAACAAGGTGAGTCCAAAAATGTCTTGTATGCTGCTGCATAAATGATGTAATATGCCAGGAGATATATAGTGTAGCTAAGAAAGTAATACTAAGTGTATGTTGTGTAGTAAGCAGTTACATTAGTAGCCTATGTGCCTCACCCTAATAATTTGGTCCCTTTACCCTCTTCATTTAGCCTACTGTTCTGACTTGTTGGTGCACATGTAGCCTATAGCATTAGAGAAATGTCATCATTGAATATTGTAAGAGCTTTCATTGTCTGCTTCTATGCCCCTTTTATTTATCCTACGGTTCTGACTTGTTGTACAGGGAGAATACTGTACGAACGGCCCATGTTCTGAATTCTGTCGCTGTACATTTCAAAAGTGCTGAACAAATAGTTATATTGACTTTGTCCGTCCTATCTCGTTCATTAATGTCTTCATTGAAATTACGGATTGCCTCTTATCAGCTCGTCATCTCCTTATGCCATAGTTTGTACATCTCAATTGTCAGTAGAATCCACATTTGTTTTAAGCAAGTCAGCCGTTTCAGCTTGTTTTTTTTTAAGGCAGCAAATGAGGCTGAATGAACTTTTTCACTGCCAGACAAGGCTCCGCAGATAGCCAAGTGAAGCAGTGGTAAGAATTCATCAATGGTGCTGAATTGAAAGCTCTGTTGGACAGCTTTATTAGTCCTTAATAGTTTGTGGGCCCGTTTGTCACCGTTATAGTGCAATTATGTATTGTTTAGTGTTGTGTTGTGTTTAGGGGTTTTGCTGACATGCATCTGACATTTTTTGGGTGGGGAATTTGTCGCACCAAGATTTACATGCTAAAATCTTCACTGATCTGGACACTCAGTTTTGTGAGAAGACCTCTACTAAATGAGGACATCCATGACAGAGCCTTCAGAGGACTACCATAAATCTAGTGGATATTCATAGAGCCAAACAAGTTCATGAGAGTCTCATCTTTCCATGGTGGCGACTTATTCGTTTTGTCGCTCAAACAGTTTGGGACAATTTCCTGGTGATTTTCTTGATTTTAGAAGCCCCAAGACCTCAGTGATCTTCAGGTGGAAAGTCAGCTCTAGAGAGAGGCCAGAGTTCCCGACTTGGAATTCCGAGTTGGAC
>NW_022265541.1:0-11064 GCF_002021735.2 Oncorhynchus kisutch | reverse complement strand
TGCAGCCTCCTGTCTCCCTGCTCTCCACCTATAGTACCTCCATGCAGCCTCCTGTCTCCCTCCTGCTCCACCTATAGTACCCCCATGCAGCTTCCTGTCTCCTCTGCTGCTCCCACCTATGTACCTCCATGCAGCCTCCTCCTCTGCTGCTCCACCTATAGTACCTCCATGCAGCCTCCTCTCTCTGCTGCTCCACCTATAGTACCTCCATGCAGCCTCCTCCCTGCTGCTCCACCTATAGTACCTCCATGCAGCCCTCCGGTCTCCTCTGCTGCTCCACCTATAGTACCTCCATGCAGCCTCCTGTCTCCTCTGCTGCTCCACCTATAGTACCTCCATGCAGCCTCCTGTCCTCCTCTACTGCTCCACCTATAGTACCTCCATGCAGCCTCCTGTCTCCTCTGCTGCTCCACCTATAGTACCCACCCCACCCCCATGCAGCTTCCTGTCTCCTCTCTGCTGCCTCCCCTATATACCTACCCACCTCCCTACAGCCTCCTCCTCTGCTGCTCCACCTATAGTACCTCCATGCAGCCTCCTCTCCTGCTGCTCCACCTATAGTACCTCCATGCAGCCCTCCTCCTCTGCTGCTCCACCTATAGTACCTCCATGCAGCCTCCTGTCTCCTCTGCTGCCCACCTATAGTACCTCCATGCAGCCTCCTGTCTCTCTGCTGCTCCACCTATAGTACCTCCACCCATGCCTCCTGTCCTCCTCTGCTGCTCCACCTATAGTACCTCCATGCAGCCTCCTCCTCTGCTGCTCCACCTATAGTACCTCCATGCAGCCTCCTGTCTCTCTGCTGCTCCACCTATAGTACCTCCATGCAGCCTCCTGTCCCTCTGCTGCTCCACCTATAGTACCCCCATGCAGCTTCCTGTCTCCTCTGCTGCTCCACCTATAGTACCTCCATGCAGCCTCCTCCGCTGCTGCTCCACCTATAGTACCTCCATGCAGCCTCCTGTCTCCTCTGCTGCTCCACCTATAGTACCTCCATACAGCCTCCTCCTCTCTGCTGCTCCACCTATAGTACCTCCATTCAGCCTCCGGTCTCCTCTGCTGCTCCACCTATAGACCTCCATGCAGCCTCCTGTCTCCTCTGCTGCTCCACCTATAGTACCTCCCATGCAGCATCCTGTCTCCTCTGCTGCTCCACCTATAGTACCTCCATGCAGCCTCCTGTCTCCTCTGCTGCTCCACCTATAGTACCTCCCATGCAGCCTCCTGTCTCCTCTGCTGCTCCACCTATAGTACCTCCATGCAGCCTCCTCCTCTGCTGCTCCACCTATAGTACCTCCATGCAGCCCCTCCTGTCTCCTCTGCTGCTCCACCTATAGTACCTCCATGCAGCCTCCTGTCTCCTCTGCTGCTCCACCTATAGTACCTCCATGCAGCCCTCCTGTCTCCTCTGCTGCTCCACCTATAGTACCTCCATGCAGCCTCCTCCTCTGCTGCTCCCCTCCTCTGCTGCTCCACCTATAGTACCTCCCCTACAGCCTCCTGTCTCCCCTGCTGCTCCACCTATAGTACCTCCATGCAGCCTCCTCCCCTGCTGCTCCACCTATAGTACCTCCATGCAGCCTCCTCCTCTGCTGCTCCACCTATAGTACCTCCATGCAGCCTCCTCCTCTGCTGCTCCACCTATAGTACCTCCATGCAGCCTCCTGTCTCCTCTGCTGCTCCACCTATAGTACCTCCCTACAGCCTCCTCCTCTGCTGCTCCACCTATAGTACCTCCATTCAGCCTCCGGTCTCCTCTGCTGCTCCACCTATAGTACCTCCATGCAGCCTCCTGTCTCCTCTGCTGCTCCACCTATAGTACCTCCATGCAGCCTCCTGTCTCCTCTGCTGCTCCACCTATAGTACCTCCATGCAGCTTCCTGTCTCCTCTGCTGCTCCACCTATAGTACCTCCATGCAGCCTCCTCCTCTGCTGCTCCACCTATAGTACCTCCCTGCAGCCTCCTGTCTCCCCTGCTACTCCACCTATTGTACCTCCATGCAGCCTCCTGTCTCCTCTGCTGCTCCACCTATAGTACCCCCATGCAGCTTCCTGTCTCCTCTGCTGCCCCACCTATAGTACCTCCATGCAGCCTCCTCCTCTGCTGCTCCACCTATAGTACCTCCATGCAGCCTCCTGTCCCCTCTGCTGCTCCACCTATTGTACCTCCCTACAGCCTCCTCCTCTGCTGCTCCACCTATAGTACCTCCATTCAGCCTCCGGTCTCCTCTGCTGCTCCACCTATAGTACCTCCCTACAGCCTCCTGTTTCCAATGCTGCTCCACCTATAGTACCTCCATGCAGCCCCCTGTCTCCTCTGCTGCTCCACCTATAGTACCTCCATGCAGCCTCCTGTCTCCTCTGCTGCTCCACCTATAGTACCTCCATGCAGCCTCCTGTCTCCTCTGCTGCTCCACCTATAGTACCTCCATGCTCCTCCTGTCTCCGCTGCTGCTCCACCTATAGTACCTCCATGCAGCCTCCTCCTCTGCTGCTCCACCTATAGTACCTCCATACAGCCTCCTGTCTCCCCTGCTGCTCCACCTATAGTACCTCCATGCAGCCTCCTCCCCTGCTGCTCCACCTATAGTACCTCCATGCAGCCTCCTCCTCTGCTGCTCCACCTATAGTACCTCCATGCAGCCTCCTCCTCTGCTGCTCCACCTATAGTACCTCCATGCAGCCTCCTGTCTCCTCTGCTGCTCCACCTATAGTACCTCCATGCAGCCTCCTCCTCTGCTGCTGCTCCACCTATAGTACCTCCATGCAGCCTCCGTCTCCTCTGCTGCTCCACCTATAGTACCTCCATGCAGCCTCCTCCTCTGCTGCTCCACCTATAGTACCTCCATGCAGCCTCCTCCTCTGCTGCTCCACCTATAGTACCTCCATGCAGCCTCCTGTCTCCTCTGCTGCTCCACCTATAGTACCTCCATGCAGCCTCCTGTCCCTCTCTGCTCCACCTATAGTACCTCCATGCAGCCTCCTGTCTCCTCTGCTGCTCCACCTATAGTACCTCCATGCAGCCTCCTGTCTCCTCTGCTGCTCCACCTATAGTACCTCCATGCAGCCTCCTCCTCTGCTGCTCCACCTATAGTACCTCCATGCAGCCTCCTGTCTCCTCTGCTGCTCCACCTATAGTACCTCCATGCAGCCTCCTGTCTCCTCTGCTGCTCCACCTATAGTACCTCCATGCAGCCCCTGTCTCCCCTGCTGCTCCACCTATAGTACCTCCATGCAGCCTCCTCCCCTGCTGCTCCACCTATAGTACCTCCATGCAGCCTCCTCCCTGCTGCTCCACCTATAGTACCTCCATGCAGCCTCCTCCCCTGCTGCTCCACCTATAGTACCTCCATGCAGCCCCCTGTCTCCCCTGCTGCTCCACCTATAGTACCTCCATGCAGCCTCCTCCCCTGCTGCTCCACCTATAGTACCTCCATGCAGCCTCCTCCTCTGCTGCTCCACCTATAGTACCTCCCTACAGCCTCCTGTCTCCCCTGCTACTCCACCTATTGTACCTCCATGCAGCCTCCTGTCTCCTCTACTGCTCCACCTATAGTACCCCCATGCAGCTTCCTGTCTCCTCTGCTGCCCCACCTATAGTACCTCCATGCAGCCTCCTCCGCTGCTGCTCCACCTATAGTACCTCCATGCAGCCTCCTGTCTCCTCTGCTGCTCCACCTATAGTACCTCCCTACAGCCTCCTCCTCTGCTGCTCCACCTATAGTACCTCCATGCAGCCTCCGGTCTCCTCTGCTGCTCCACCTATAGGACCTCCATGCAGCCTCCTGTCTCCTCTGCTGCTCCACCTATAGTACCTCCATGCAGCCTCCTGTCTCCTCTGCTGCTCCACCTATAGTACCTCCATGCAGCCTCCTGTCTCCTCTGCTGCTCCACCTATAGTACCCCCATGCACCCTGCCTTCCTGTCTCCTCTGCTGCCTCACCTATAGTACCTCCATGCAGCCTCCTCCTCTGCTGCTCCACCTATAGTACCTCCATGCAGCCTCCTGTCTCCTCTGCTGCTCCACCTATAGTACCTCCATGCAGCCTCCTGTCTCCTCTGCTGCTCACCTATAGTACCTCCATGCAGCCTCCTCCTGTCCCCTGCTGCTCCACCTATAGTACCTCCATGCAGCCTCCTCCTCTCCTCTGCTGCTCCACCTATAGTACCTCCATGCAGCCTCCTGTCTCCTCTGCTGCTCCACCTATAGTACCTCCATGCAGCCTCCTCCCCTGCTGCTCCACCTATAGTACCTCCATGCAGCCTCCTCCTCTGCTGCTCCTCCACCTATAGTACCTCCATGCAGCCTCCTCCTCTGCTGCTCCACCTATAGTACCCTCCATGCAGCCTCCTGTCTCCTCTGCTGCTCCACCTATAGTACCTCCATGCAGCCTCCTCCTCTGCTGCTCCACCTATAGTACCTCCATCCATCAGCTCCTCTCCTCTGCTGCTCCACCTATAGTACCTCCATGTAGCCTCCTCTGCTGCTGCTCCACCTATAGTACCTCCATGCAGCCTCCTGTCTCCTCTGCTGCTCCACCTATAGTACCTCCATGCAGCCTCCTGTCTCCTCTGCTGCTCCACCTATAGTACCTCCATGCAGCCTCCTGTCTCCTCTGCTGCTCCACCTATAGTACCTCCATGCAGCCTCCTGTCCCTCTGCTGCTCCACCTATAGTACCTCCATGCAGCCTCCTCCTCTGCTGCTCCACCTATAGTACCTCCATGCAGCCTCCTGTCTCTCTGCTGCTCCACCTATAGTACCTCCATGCAGCCTCCTGTCTCCTGCTCCTCTCCACCTATAGTACCTCCATGCAGCCTCCTGTCTCCTCTCTGCTGCTCCACCTATAGTACCTCCATGCAGCCTCCTGTCTCCTCTGCTGCTCCACCTATAGTACCTCCATGCAGCCTCCTGTCTCCTCTGCTGCTCCACCTATAGTACCTCCATGCAGCCTCCTGTCTCCGCTGCTGCCCACCTATAGTACCTCCATCCAGCGCCTCCTCCTCTGCTGCTCCACCTATAGTACCTCCCACAGCCCTCCTGTCTCCTCTGCTGCTCCACCTATAGTACCTCCATGCAGCCTCCTGTCTCCTCTGCTCCACCTATAGTACCTCCATGCAGCCTCCTCCCTCTGCTGCTCCACCTATAGTACCTCCCATGCAGCCTCCTCCTCTGCTGCTCCACCTATAGTACCTCCATGCAGCCTCCTGTCTCCTCTGCTGCTCCACCTATAGTACCTCCATGCAGCCTCCTCCTCTGCTGCTCCACCTATAGTACCTCCATGCAGCCTCCTGTCTCCTCTGCTGCTCCACCTATAGTACCTCCATGCAGCCTCCTGTCTCCTCTGCTGCTCCACCTATAGTACCTCCATGCAGCCTCCTGTCTCCTCCTCTACTGCTCCACCTATAGTACCCCCCCCCATGCCTTCCTGTCTCCTCTGCTGCTCCACCTATAGTACCTCCATGCAGCCTCCTCCTCTGCTGCTCCACCTATAGTACCTCCCTACAGCCTCCTGTCTCCCCTGCTACTCCACCTATAGTACCTCCATGCAGCCTCTCTCTCTCCTCTGCTCTGCTCCACCTATAGTACCTCCATGCAGCCTCCTGTCTCCTCTGCTGCTCCACCTATAGTACCTCCATGCAGCCTCCTCCTCTGCTGCTCCACCTATAGTACCTCCATGCAGCCTCCTGTCTCCTCTGCTGCTCCACCTATAGTACCTCCCTGCAGCCTCCTCCTCTGCTGCTCCACCTATAGTACCTCCATGCAGCCTCCTGTCTCCTCTGCTGCTCCACCTATAGTACCTCCATGCAGCCTCCTGTCTCCTCTGCTGCTCCACCACCTATAGTACCTCCATGCAGCCCCCCTGTCTCCTCTGCTGCTCCACCTATAGTACCTCCATGCAGCCTCCTGTCTCCTCTGCTGCTCCACCTATAGTACCTCCATGCAGCCTCCTGTCTCCTCTGCTGCTCCACCTATAGTACCTCCATGCAGCCTCCTGTCTCTCCGCGCTGCTCCACCTATAGTACCTCCATGCAGCCTCCTCCTCTGCTGCTCCACCTATAGTACCTCCCTACAGCCTCCTGTCTCCTCTGCTGCTCCACCTATAGTACCTCCATGCAGCCTCCTCCCCTGCTGCTCCACCTATAGTACCTCCATGCAGCCTCCTCCTCTGCTGCTCCACCTATAGTACCTCCATGCAGCCTCCTCCTCTGCTGCTCCACCTATAGTACCTCCATGCAGCCTCCTGTCTCCTCTGCTGCTCCACCTATAGTACCTCCTACAGCCTCCTCCTCTGCTGCTCCACCTATAGTACCTCCATGCAGCCTCCTGTCTCCTCTGCTGCTCCACCTATAGTACCTCCATGCAGCCTCCTGTCTCCTCTGCTGCTCCACCTATAGTACCTCCATGCAGCCTCCTGTCTCCTCTGCTGCTCCACCTATAGTACCTCCATGCAGCCTCCTGTCTCCTCTGCTGCTCCACCTATAGTACCTCCATGCAGCCTCCTCCTCTGCTGCTCCACCTATAGTACCTCCATGCAGCCTCCTCCCCTGCTTCTCCACCTATAGTACCTCCATGCAGCCTCCTGTCTCCTCTGCTGCTCCACCTATAGTACCCCCATGCAGCTTCCTGTCTCCTCTGCTGCCTCACCTATAGTACCTCCATGCAGCCTCCTCCTCTGCTGCTCCACCTATAGTACCTCCATGCAGCCTCCTGTCTCCTCTGCTGCTCCACCTATAGTACCTCCCTACAGCCTCCTCCTCTGCTGCTCCACCTATAGTACCTCCATCAGCCTCCTCTCCTGCTGCTGCTCCACCTATAGTACCTCCATGCAGCCTCCTGTCTCCTCTGCTGCTCCACCTATAGTACCTCCATGCAGCCTCCTGTCTCCTCTGCTGCTCCACCTATAGTACCTCCATGCAGCCTCCTGTCTCCTCTGCTGCCACCTATAGTACCTCCCATGCCCCCAGCAGCTTCCTGTCTCCTCTGCTGCTCCACCTATAGTACCTCCCTACAGCCTCCTGTCTCCCTGCTGCTCCACCTATAGTACCTCCATGCAGCCTCCTCCTCTGCTGCTCCACCTATAGTACCTCCATGCAGCCTCCTGTCTCCCCTGCTGCTCCACCTATAGTACCTCCATGCAGCCTCCTCCCCTGCTGCTCCACCTATAGTACCTCCATGCAGCCTCCTGTCTCCTCTGCTGCTCCACCTATAGTACCTCCATGCAGCCTCCTGTCTCTCTGCTGCTCCACCTATAGTACCTCCATGCAGCCTCCTCCCCTGCTGCTCCACCTATAGTACCTCCATGCAGCCTCCTCCTCTGCTGCTCCACCTATAGTACCTCCATGCAGCCTCCTGTCTCCTCTGCTGCTCTCCACCTATAGTACCTCCATGCAGCCTCCTGTCTCCTCTGCTGCTCCACCTATAGTACCTCCATGCAGCCCTCCTGTCTCCTCTGCTGCTCCACCTATAGTACCTCCATGCAGCCTCCTCCTCTGCTGCTCCACCTATAGTACCTCCATGCAGCCTCCTGTCCTCCTCCTCTGCTGCCCACCTATAGTACCTCCATGCAGCCTCTCTCCTCTGCTGCTCCACCTATAGTACCTCCATGCAGCCTCTGTCTCCTCTGCTGCTCCACCTATAGTACCTCCATGCAGCCTCCTCCTCCACCTATAGTACCTCCATGCAGCCTCCTGTCTCCTCTGCTGCCCACATAGTAGTACCTCCATGCAGCCTCCTGTCTCCTCTGCTGCTCCACCTATAGTACCTCCATGCAGCCTCCTGTCTCCTCTGCTGCTCCACCTATAGTACCTCAGATGTGTATAAGAGACAGCCTCCATGCAGCCTCCTCCTCTGCTGCTCCACCTATAGTACCTCCTCCATGCAGCCTCCTGTCTCCTCTGCTGCTCCACCTATAGTACCTCCATGCAGCCTCCTGTCTCCTCTGCTGCTCCACCTATAGTACCTCCATGCAGCCTCCTCCTCTCTGCTCCACCTATAGTACCTCCATGCAGCCTCCTGTCTCCTCTGCTGCTCCACCTATAGTACCTCCATGCAGCCTCCCTCCCTGCTGCTCCACCTATAGTACCTCCATGCAGCCTCCTCCTCTGCTGCTCCACCTATAGTACCTCCATGCAGCCTCCTCCTCTGCTGCTCCACCTATAGTACCTCCATGCAGCCTCCTGTCTCCTCTGCTGCTCCACCTATAGTACCTCCATGCAGCCTCCTCCCTCTCTGCTCTTCACCTATAGTACCTCCATGCAGCCTCCTGTCTCCTCTGCTCTCCACCTAGTACCTCCATGCAGCCTCCTGTCTCCTCTGCTGCTCCACCTATAGTACCTCCTGCAGCCTCCTGTCCTCCCTGCTGCTCCACCTATAGTACCTCCATGCAGCCTCCTGTCTCCTCTGCTGCTCCACCTATAGTACCTCCATGCACCTCCTGTCCCCTCTGCTGCTCCACCTATAGTACCTCCATGCAGCCTCCTCCTCTGCTGCTCCACCTATAGTACCTCCATGCAGCCTCCGTCTCCTCTGCTGCTCCACCTATAGTACCTCCATGCAGCCTCCTGTCTCCTCTGCTGCTGCTCCACCTATAGTACCTCCCTGCAGCCTCCTGTCTCCTCTGCTGCTCCACCTATAGTACCTCCATGCAGCCTCCTGTCTCCTCTGCTGCTCCACCTATAGTACCTCCATGCAGCCTCCTGTCTCCTCTGCTGCTCCACCTATAGTACCTCCATGCAGCTTCCTGTCTCCGCTGCTGCTCCACCTATAGTACCCATCCAGCACGCCTCTCCTCTGCTGCTCCACCTATAGTACCTCCATGCAGCCTCCTGTCTCCTCTGCTGCTCCACCTATAGTACCTCCATGCAGCCTCCTCCCTCTGCTGCTCCACCTATAGTACCTCCATGCAGCCTCCTCCTCTGCTGCTCCACCTATAGTACCTCCATGCAGCCTCCTCCTCTGCTGCTCCACCTATAGTACCTCCATGCAGCCTCCTGTCTCCTCTGCTGCTCCACCTATAGTACCTCCATGCAGCCTCCTCCTCCTCTGCTGCTCCACCTATAGTACCTCCATTCAGCCTCCTGTCTCCTCTGCTGCTCCACCTATAGTACCTCCATGCAGCATCCTGTCTCCTCTGCTACTCCACCTATAGTACCTCCATGCAGCCTCCTGTCTCCTCTGCTGCTGCTCCACCTATAGTACCCCCATGCAGCCTCCTGTCTCCTCTGCTGCTCCACCTATAGTACCTCCATGCAGCCTCCTCCTCTGCTGCTCTCCACCTATAGTACCTCCATGCAGCCTCCTGTCTCCTCTGCTGCTCCACCTATAGTACCTCCATGCAGCCTCCTGTCTCCTCTGCTGCTCCACCTATAGTACTCCCCATGCAGCCTCCTGTCTCCTCTGCTGCTCCACCTATAGTACCCCATCCATGCAGCCGTCTCCTCTGCTGCTCCACCTATAGTACCTCCATGCAGCCTCCTGTCTCCCCTCTGCTGCTCCCCTATAGTACCTCCCTGCAGCCTCCTCCTCTGCTGCTCCACCTATAGTACCTCCATTCAGCCTCCTGTCTCCTCTGCTGCTCCACCTATAGTACCTCAGATGTGTATAAGAGACAGCCTCCATGCAGCCTCCTCTTCCTCTGCTGCTCCACCTATAGTACCTCCATGCAGCCCCCTGTCTCCTCTCTGCTGCCCACCTATAGTACCTCCATGCAGCTCCTGTCTCCTCTGCTGCTCCACCTATAGTACCTCCCATGCATCCTCCTGTCCTCCCTATAGTCCCTCTCCCTGCCCCTTCCTGCTCCACCTATAGTACCTCCATGCAGCCTCCTGTCTCCTCTGCTGCTTCCACCTATAGTACCTCCAGTCCCTGCAGCCTCCTCTGCTGCTCCACTATAGTACCTCCATGCAGCCTCCTGTCTCCCTGCTGCTCCACCTATAGTACCCCCATGCGCCTCCTCTCCCTGCTGCTCCACCTATAGTACCTCCATGCAGCCTCCTCCTCTGCTGCTCCACCTATAGTACCTCCATGCAGCCTCCTCTCTGCTGCTCCACCTATAGTACCTCCATGCAGCCTCCTGTCTCCTCTGCTGCTCCACCTATAGTACCTCCATGCAGCCTCCTCCTCTGCTGCTCCACCTATAGTACCTCCATGCAGCCTCCTGTCTCCTCTGCTGCTCCACCTATAGTACCTCCATGCAGCCTCCTGTCTCCTCTGCTGCTCCACCTATAGTACCTCCATGCAGCCTCCTGTCTCCTCTGCTGCTCCACCTATAGTACCTCCATGCAGCTTCCTGTCTCCTCTGCTGCTCCACCTATAGTACCTCCATGCAGCCTCCTCCTCTGCTGCTCCACCTATAGTACCTCCATGCAGCCTCCTCCTCCCCTGCTGCTCCACCTATAGTACCCATGCAGCCTCCTGTCTCCTCTGCTGCTCCACCTATAGTACCCCCATGCAGCCTCCTGTCTCCTCTGCTGCCTCACCTATAGTACCTCCATGCAGCCTCCTCCTCTGCTGCTCCACCTATAGTACCTCCATGCAGCCTCCTGTCTCCTCTGCTGCTCCACCTATAGTACCTCCCTACAGCCTCCTCCTCTGCTGCTCCACCTATAGTACCTCCATTCAGCCTCCGTCTCCTCTGCTGCTCCACCTATAGTACCTCCATGCAGCCTCCTGTCTCCTCTGCTGCTCCACCTATAGTACCTCCATGCAGACTCCTGTCTCCTCTACTGCTCCACCTATAGTACCTCCATGCAGCCTCCTGTCTCCTCTGCTGCTCCACCTATAGTACCCCCATGCAGCTTCCTGTCTCCTCTGCTGCCTCACCTATAGTACCTCCCTACAGCCTCCTGTCTTCCCTGCTACTCCACCTATTGTACCTCCATGCAGCCTCCTCCTCTGCTGCTCCACCTATAGTACCTCCCTACAGCCTCCTGTCTCCCCTGCTGCTCCACCTATAGTACCTCCATGCAGCCTCCTCCTCTGCTGCTCCACCTATAGTACCTCCATGCAGCCTCCTGTCTCCTCTGCTGCTCCACCTATAGTACCTCCCCTGCAGCCTCCTCC
>NW_022265540.1:0-11168 GCF_002021735.2 Oncorhynchus kisutch | reverse complement strand
AGGTAATAAGCTATGTTTTGCCATAGGTTTGGCCCACTTACTCAGCCCAGGATGTACGGATCAAGCCGCGTTACATAAAGCTCGAGAGCTACAAACTGCGGTGGGTCTCGGTATACAGGATGCTGTGGCTTTCTCAGACATAGTCAAATTTGAAAACTTTCTGAACATCAAGATTGTGGTTTTGTACCACAGTAGGGCTAATGACGCTCTCCTCAAGTTCCAAAATATACCCGAACCACATCCTAAGACTATGTACTTTTATGTGCAAAATGAGCATTACTATGCCGTAACTAACATCACAGCCTTTTTAGGCGCGCCATATGTCTGTCCAGCCTGTCATACCGGCTACACACGCATGGGGGGACACTCGTGCCGTTACAACTGTTCAGTATGTCTGGATAAACATTGCCCTATGCAGCCGCTAAACTTGACCCCCTGTGCGGATTGTCACCGCACATGTCGTTCGGCCTACTGTTACGAAAAACACAAACTGAAACATGGCATCCCAAGGCATGTAAATCTGTAAGCAGTTGTGACATTAACAAGAAATGTCCAAAATGTCATTGCAATTACAACCTTAAAATAGATAGCCCTAAACCTCATGTTTGTGGAATTATACACTGCCCAATCTGTAAAGGTCCTTTGAAAAGCAGAGACGCGGAAGCGGTTCAAGAAGTAACACATGAGTGTTACATTCAGCCCTTGGCTGAAGATGAACATACAGAGAAATATGTGTTTTATGATTTTGAGACAACTCAGCAATCAGGGGTTCATTTGCCTATTTTTGTGTCAACCATGACTTTCAAGGGTGAAAAATGGTCGGCCGAGGGACCCGATTGTGCCCGACTCTTTCTAAAACATTTTAGAAAAGCCCAGTACAGAAACTTCACGTTTATAGCTCACAATGCTAGGGCCTATGACTCCTATCTGCTTCTGAACCCTTTGATACAGCAAGGCGTGGCACCCAGTGTCATAGCTCAAGGGAGTAAAATATTATGCTTTGTTGACCCCGCCTTCAAACAGAGATACATTGACAGCTTAAGCTTCTTACCCATGAGATTGGCTCAAATGCCAGAGGCCTTGGGTTTTGAAAACTCTGTCAAAGGCTATTTCCCTCATTTCTTCACATCTGAGGAGAATCTACATTATATAGGATCTTATCCAGCCCCCGAAATGTACGGGTGTGATCAAATGTCTCCCAAAGAGCGTGAGAGATTCATGACATGGTACGAGACCGTAAGACATGGCACTTTTGATTTCCATAAAGAGATGGAATCATACTGTGACAATGACGTTGTTATACTTCGTGAAGGATGCCTCAGATTCAGAGAAGAGGTAATCAAAGATGCGGGCATTGACCCCTGGAGCTGTACAACTATTGCATCAGCGTGCATGAAAACCTATCGTACACACTATCTAACTCCTGAATCTATAGCTATCCCATCGCCAGACAACTACCGACGCCAATTCAAGGCCTACTCTAGTGGTTCCATTCAATGGTTGGAGTACTTGGCCCAGGATAAAGATATTTTTATCCAACATGCTTTGAATCGGGGGGAGAAGGCTTTTGGGCCTTACCATGTAGATGGATACACACAGATTGACGGGGTTGAGACAGTGTATGAGTACAACGGTTGTTTCTTCCACGGTTGTAAATTATGCTTTGTCCCCCACACCTTGTGTGTCCTAACCCAAAAGACTTTTGGGGAAATGTACCAAGAGTTTCAAGACAAACTGAATTCTTTAAAGGCTACTTACGGGTTAAAAGTTGTGGTTTTGTGGGAGCACGAATGGACAGCCCTCAAAAAGGTAGATCCTAGTGTTAAGGCCTTCCTTACCCATTATGACCCTCCAGAGCCCCTGGAACCGCGACAGGCCTTGTTTGGAGGCCGGACCAATGCTTTGACATTGCGTTATGTAGCTCAACCCGACGAGACAATAGGCTATGTAGATTTTACATCCCTATATCCTCATGTAATGAGTTCCTCATTCTATCCTATAGGGCATCCTGAAATTATTCACAGCGACTTTGACGAACCCCAAAATTATTTTGGTTTAATCAAAGCGACTGTCTACCCTCCTAGGGGGCTGTTTATACCTGTGTTGCCTTACAAGGGTCCTAAAGGAAAACTTTTCTTTCCCCTTTGTCGCACATGCTGTGAAAACCACAACCAGGAAAACCCCTGTGATCACACAGATCAAGAAAGAGCCCTGACCGGTGTATGGGTCACTGTAGAATTCTCTAAGGCTTTAGAGAAGGGGTATCGTGTGGCCAAAATCTTTGAAGTGTGGAACTTTTCCAGGAAATCAGACACACTTTTTAAAGAGTACATCAAAACCTTCTTGAGATGCAAGCAGATGGCTTCAGGCTATCCTGCATCGGTCACAGATCAAGAAAGTAAAGACCAGTACATTCAAGACTACCATGACAGAGAAGGCATACTTCTTGACCCTGACAGAATAGAGGTCAACAAAACCAAAAGAAATGTGTCGAAATTGTACTTGAACTCCCTTTGGGGGAAATTAGCGCAGAGATGCAATATGCTAACAACTTCGATCATTAAAGACCCCGAAGAATTTTTGGAATTTGTTTTTTCGGACCAATACGAAATTTCACATTTTTCCTTCTTGAGTCAAGACATTGCCTTGGTGCAATGGAGGCGCCACCAAAAGTGGGTTCTACCCCCGGGTAATGTAAATGTGTTTCTTGCAGCATTTACCACAGCCTATGGCCGCCTTGAACTGTACACCCTCATGGAACAGCTTCAGAGGCGGGTTCTTTACCACGACACAGACTCTGTGGTCTATGTAAGCAAACCGGGGGATTGGACCCCCCCACTTAGCAACTATCTTGGGGGTTTAACGAGTGAACTCGAAGAGGGTGACCATATTACAGAATGGTCCTCATGTGGTCCAAAAAGCTATGCTTTTAGGACTAAAGCCAATCACGTGGTGTTGAAAGCCAAAGGCGTGACTCAAAACTATGAAAATGCACCGCGTGTAAACTTGGAATCAATCACGCGCTTGGTCGAGGGGTTCGTAAAGGACAAGAATAGTGACTTGGAGATTTTGAGCTCCTACAACAAAATAGTGAGGGATAAAAAGGGGTTCCATCTAAGAAACGCACCACTCACTAAAAGATTCAGGGTAGTCTATGACAAGAGACAGCTATTGCCTGACGGTACCACATTGCCCTTTGGCTACTGACTTATGCTACAAGCCCCAGTGTGTCTTAAAGCTTAAGATATTATGACTGCTGTCGAGGGTTTTGACCCCCGGCTACAATTGCCTTTTTCAGCATTAATTGCAGGCCCTTCAAACAGTGGTAAAACTTTTTTTGTAAAAAGTATTTTAGAGAATTCTGAACATGTGTTATCTCAAAAGCCTGACAATATTGTATGGTGTTATTCATGTTACCAACCTCTGTATGATGAATTATTGAAGACAATAAAAATCAAGTTTGTTGAAGGAATACCCGATTCTCTGTCTGATGATGAACTTCTCCCCCCACATGTAAATAATCTGCTGGTTTTGGACGATATGCTATTTGCTGGTAGCGAACACCCTGAAATTGCACGAGCTTTTACCCAATATACTCATCATAGAAACCTGTCCGTGCTTTACTTGGTCCAGAATGTGTTTCACCAAGGTAAAAATAGTCGGACCATTAGCTTGAATGCCAACTACATGGTATTGTTTAAAAATCCTAGAGACAAACTGCAAATTAGCACTCTAGCTCAGCAGATGTACCCTGGACGGAAATCATACTTTATGGAGAGCTATGAGGACGCTACCAAAGAGCCATTTTCTTATTTAATCGTGGATTTAAAAGCAAATACTCCAGAACACCTTAGGCTACGTACAGGGCTGTTTCCGGGGGAGAGGCCTGCTGCATACCTTCCTAAAAAGTAAACGCTATGTCTCTGCGTTTAAAAAGAAACCTCCCCCTCTTGAGAAGGCTAGTAGGTTCTACAGCTAAAGAACGGAAGGCCATCTTGGGTCGCTGTTCTTCAGATCTCATATTAGCCCTATGTGAGATTGCTTTGAATCTTCTCAAAGGACGCATTCCACTCACCCTGAACCAATTGAAAAAATTAAGGAGACAAAAGACAGCGATCAAACTCTTTGCCAATAAAAGGGCCAGTCTTCAAAAGAAAAGACATAGTATACAACAGTCTGGGGGTTTTCTTCTACCTTTACTCAGTATAGCCGTGCCCTTCATCACCAGCCTTATTGCGGCCAGACGTGGTGGTTGAACACGTGGGTGTGATGGCCACTAAAATGTACTTGGTGCCTCAACAAGAGTTGGATAGACTTAAAAAACAAATGCAGGGTCCTGAAGATATCAGACAAACAGCGGAAAATGATTTGGATACGGCCATGAAGGATGTTTTGAACCGAAAAGGATTGAACCCCTATGATAAGATTCAAAAATACACAAACCTAATGCAAAGGTATTTGACTCGGGTAAAGCAAGGGGAGAGAGAGACTAACCATTTAACCCTTTCCCTACCGGACCCTTTAACAGATGTCGAACCTAACGATAGCCATGCCCCTGTAAGGCCTGTACCGTCGATCTTACCTAGTGGAGATAATATGTCGGGTGAAGCTCAAATGCCATTTGAAGATAAAGTTATGCATGACCTACTGACACATGTGCCTTTACGTAACAGGAAGAATGTTAAATACATTATGAACAAGATAAAAGACTCAAAGGGGATAGCTGCTTGGAACGACTCTGGAGAGTTTATCCTTCAGGGCTCTGTGGTTAGGGGGTCCCATATGCAGGACTTGCTTAAAAGTACCACGGCTGCCCACAAGGTTGCTGATGACCGAAGGCCTCCCGGCTGGCGTCAGTTTCTTAAGGCCCTGGCAATCCTCAACATCCCCCTCTCCGGTGTACCCAACCATAAGCTTCGTCAACAGATTCAAGCTTTAAAACAAAAGCCTTCAACGAGATACAGCACCCCTAAAGATGCCCCAACGACACCGGCCCCATATGAAAGCGATGATGCTAACTCATTTACTCCCATGAACGTCTCAGGACCTTTTCCTAAACCCGATCTCTCGGCGTGGTTAGACTTTTGAAAATGACTTTTGAATGACTATGATTAAATTCAATAAATTTTTTATTTGAAAAATAAGCAAGTTAACATTTGTGGCATTCTTGAAACATATGACGTGAGCATACGCCTTGATTACGCGTTCTTAAAGGACACACATTTGAACACTTTTGATATTTTCTAACAAAACAAGATACAAGGTTATCATTACTTCTTAAATCATCCTTATAAAGAGACATAACATCTTCAAAAGAAACTCCCCGGGCTCTTTGGCACAGGTAAAATACACAGTGGTGACCGCATGTAGTGGAAAGGTTATCTTGCACTTGTTTGATGTTGTAGTAGATCTTTGTACCGTTTAGGGTCAAAAAATCTTTAATAGATTTAGGGAAATGTGAAAAACCGGGGGGAAAGCCATAGGAATCAAAAAAAGTTGAGATTTTTCGTCCACCTTCCTGTTCTAATGTCATAGCTAGCCAATGTTCACCAGGCATGTGTTTAGGATGGGTATTGACAATAAACATTGCAGGCCTCTCAGACCATATCTCCATAGGTAATTCATCACAAGCCAACACTCCACAAAATTGTTTTCCAATCAAGCGGCTCATGAGCCCGTCCAACTCTTGGGTATTCATGTCTTTGTTCAAAGGTCCTTAATAATAATCCACTAAGACCTGTCTTCGGGCATTCACTTCCAAGATTGAATCAGAGCATGCGTAAACAATCATGCTAACTGTACAGGCTAAAGGTGTACGGAAACGCATTTCCAGCCTGAGGTTACCTTGGGACACCACAGACAGATTTCCTGAGGTGTCATCATCAGGTGATAAATTGAAAGCATACAATGTGTAACCCTCTGCAAAATCATTTCTGTCAATAGGTAAAGAGAGATCTTTTAGATGTCGCCCTGTAGCCAGGAATAGATTGTAAAATTCTCGCACAGATATGTTGTTATTAAATTGTGGTTGGAAAGCCTTCGCCGGAACCTGACGTCCGTCCTGACAGAGCGCTACATACTCTGCATTGAAGTGCTGAAAATTAAAGGGGTTTTTATCTAAACTGCCCGTATTAGAGGCGTGATCAACCAGACCTATAACCACATATCTAGGTAAAGGGCCTAGAAATAGGTTTTCTTGACTGCAGATTCTACTGCCCACAGGTATGCTAAAGGTTTTCATGGTAATTCTTTGGAGAGGGTAAAGGGCATTTCCTTTCATCAAAGCATGTGAGTGACCCAGGCGCACGGCCGGAGATACAGATACTTTTTTAATAAAAAGGGTTGCCCCCAACACTTTCAAACTAAAATCCCCGTCTTGGGGAGACATCAGGCAAAAATCATCCTTGGCCCTGGTTAATTTTAATCTTAAATCAACCGAATTTAAGAGTAACCGTTCTTGAAAGAAAATGTCAGAGTGTATAGGGCCTAGCAAATGAAACTCTCGAGATTCGGCGCAGTAGCGAGCTCGTGCCGCTAGTCCTTTGTTTGCACCGGTGGAAGGGTCTGTCGATTCCATAGAGGCTCCTGCAGTATCCTTGCTAAACAGCCCGGCGCTAAATTGGGTTTTGAGAGTGTCTTCGGAGTAGTTTAGTAAACACTCCATGAATGGCTCTATAAGGGTATGTAGCGCTGCTTTGACTGATTAGGCGTTCACCCAAAGTCACATCAACTTGGGAGAAAAAATGGTGGCCAAGGGGTAATTAATGAGACTCACTTTGGCATCGTCTGCAATATTAGACCCATCTCTTTGGTCACTTTTAGACGTAAATGCACCAAGGTGTTGTTGAGGGTCCAGATAGTTGTCACCATGGCCTGGTATGAAAAATTCGATAGGCCCGTTATCGGTAATAGCAGAGAGAGGGGCTATCTCCACATAACTGGATCTATCTATTGAATGCTGCGTTAACGGTGCCGTGAAAAGATCAAGTTCTGTCTTTATAGCTTCAGAGGACATTCGATGTAAAAGAGCCATGTCACTTATTCTTTTAGAAAATACTTCCTAGTATTCTTTTAGCCTGTTTTGGTACAGACCTCCTCACTTTACCCCGTCTTTGACTTACTGAGGTTCTTTTAACAGTTAACCGCCGCTTTTTAGGTGCAGGTCTACGCCTTAAACCAGGGGGTCTCTTTTTTGGCCTTCGAGACAATATCATAAGCCCCGAGCCTTCTTGATGCTCCACCTCTGGTGACGCCCTTCGGGTCATAGCATTGGCTACAACCTCACTTACTATATTTTTAGCCGCTGATTTTAAATGTGGTTTGGCTATGCTGAAGCCTCTCTTCATAAACGGTAAAACCATCCTGAAGAGGTTACGGAATATACCTCCTATCCCCGAACCATACATTGTCGGCGCTCCATGATATCCTGGTAGTCCATTACCCACTTGATCCACATAGTATGAAACATAACGGTTAGGGTCGAGCTGATGGTGCTCCATAACCCTTTTATTTGTATTATGTTTATAAATATAATACAGCTATTATATATGTAGAGAGGTTTTGGTGGGTCTAAAGTGGAGTTTTACAATCGTTTTACCATAAGTAAATTCAATGTTTTCGTTCTGATCCGTTTTAAGCTCAACCAGAATGTTTTCAATATAGTTCTTGCTGACATGTACGTAGTGCGGCTTGTCATAATTGACAGTGACGATGTCCCCATCCTTGCCGTCTATATGAACTGTTCGCAGGAGGGGCACACAGCTGTCTCCGACCCTTTGATAGGTTATGATGTCGGTATAGACAAATATGTTGTAAAAGCCTGCATGTATATCCGCAGGGAATGGGAATAATTTATCGTTCACATACGTCCATTTATTGGGACCCATCCCCCAACATGTAGGATAAATTACCGCTGGTCTTTATACCTCCGTTAGCAGGCCCTGAGATTTGTATCCTTTTATGGATTGGATTGTAGAATAGGAATATTTCCATCTTGTTCAGGGTTAGGTGTTCATTCAACTCTGAGACGATCCTGTCGACGGTTCTATAGAAACCTTTTTTAAGCTTAATAAGTTTCGCAGGTTCCGAGAACCTTTTGCAATAAAAATCACGGTCCTTAGCTTTGATATTATACCAACTATGGGGGTATGTAATCTCGCTGAGACCTACTTCCCAAGCCTCTGATAACTCTATAGGCTTTGGAAAATTGGTTGTATACTTCGAACTCTGATTATTACGATATATCTGTGCCGACGCATTACTGGGGAGAGTCAGGTAGAAGCCGCTGTGTTCCATGATGCCCAACTGTGTACACGCGAATGATGCGCTAGTTATCATGACTAGGGGTTTAAATTAACCCCCGTTGCCTCCACCACATCCTGCTCCAATACCCAACTGTTGAACTTTTGAGGCCAGTTTTTCCAGCGGACCAGCAACCATTTTTTACCCTTTTCTCTCTTCTGATCTAGAATCTCCTCCACGTGAAAGACTTTGTCTTTACCCAACTGGACCTTCTGTAATTCCTTCTCATAAAAAGATCCCTCTATAAGATCCCCGTCATAATCTTTTAATTTGTAGACCGGCGGAATGCGTGGCAGACATTCGGTAACGGTAAACAACTCCGAGCTAAAGCCTTGTTCGTATTTTTTGTCGAAAACACCCCTCAACTTTGATATACGCACCAAGTCACCCACTAGGAATTTAAAAGTCATTTTTTTCTTACGGCGAAGTGGGAACAAACCATACATATTTTTAAAGACTTGAAAAGAGTTTTCCGAAGAGACCTCCGAGGGCTTCATACGTATAGTCTTATGGTAGCTGTGGTTGTAACCGTTTACTAAATCCTGAACTATGTCTGTATATCGGTTGGTGTTGTGAGCTGTAAAATAGCGCCACATCCGCTCTTTCAAAGTCCTATTAAAGCGTTCCACAACCGAAGCTTTCAAATCAGAGCCTGTAGCAAAATGTACTATATTATACTTATTCATTAGCTTCTGAAATGTTTGATTAAAAATTCTTTTCCGCCATCCGTCTGCACTTTCTTGGGGGCGCCTCCTGCCTTCAAGATCGATTCAAAGGCCCTGGTCACCTCTGCCCTGCTCTTATTTTTTAACACCCTTACATAGGCTAATTTAGAGAAAATATCTTATAACGTTAGCATGTAGCGATTTCCATCATTTTTATCGGCAAGGGACTGCATGTCACATAGATCCGCCTGAAATTGGGATAATGGATGCGTAGAAAAACTCTATTTCTTGGAAAATGTTTTCTTACAGGTTTATGTAGAGTGTAGGCATTCTTTGCTCTGATAACCATTCATTCACTTTAGCATCGCTTAACAGACTACCTGTTTCTTCGACTATAGCTCTCTGATAAACGCTCTTTACCCCCATAAGACCCGGGGTTAGAGGGATTATTAATATATGTTTTTTCAACAGCTGCTCAGCATCCTTCTTGCCTCTCTGAGGTACAATAACTGTAATGAGCCACTTTCATTATAACGACAACATTTCAGTTTGTGAATTTTTATTTTAAGAATGCAACAATTATTACGTATACAGACAATTCAGGATTTGTTGCAAGATACAAGTCCCCGTTTTCTCAACAATCACAGCATGCAACACCCTGTATATATTGTTTAGATTTACAGGTTTGTTTCGCTGAATTTTTAAACACACACGTCTGATATATAAGTATATAAACAACAAATATGATACACATTCACATTAAAGGGTGGTTTCAAACAACTAATGTAAAATCTTAGCCAAAGTTATTTCTAGTTCTTCAGAATCCTCAACAAGCCTTGATACCATATGTGACCATTGTAAACTCTCGGCCCGTATGTCGGACATGTTTCATGATTTGCTCCATTTTTAACACACGCTCTACAATAACCCCTGTATTGTGGGTTGTGTAGAACTTTACATTGTTCACTTTATTTTCAATAATCTGATTGCATAACATTTGTAAGGTCTCTCAAAAGAAAAAATGTATTTATTCGCTCAACATCGTAGACCATAGTTACCCATAGCTCTAAATAAACAAAATGTCACTCGGTCTCTTGGGATTTATTGAGCCAGAAAAGCATCACATCAGCCATCACAGCTTCCCTGTATTTGTTGTCGTCCACCAGGGTGTGTCGGATTTCTTTGAGTTTCTCATGGATGAAGAGGGCCTCCTTCAGTTCATGTAGGAAGGCTTCGGTTACCCCGTAAACTCTAGGGATAGACGGCGCAATACCCATAGACTCCAGGGCGATGACCAGCGCTGGTATAAAACGGCAGGACCACAGTCTTTTCACCAGCTCCTCAAAATGATTGAAAAAGTAGTATCTAGGAGGGTCGTAGAGGCAAGGATGACGACGCTGGCTGGGATGATTGATCTCACAGCCGATGCATTTTTCTCGTATATATTCGCCAGTCACCACGTTTAAAAGTGTAGCTACAGAGGCCTTGATTGTATCCACAAAAACAGTACTGGCCACCCCATCAAACACATCCTCAGGCTGGGTAAATGTCGGGGGTGTCACGGGTCTTGCCAGGGGTGCGTAGAGTGTAGGGCTTCGTGGCATAGAGTCTTTAGTGTCGGGCCCCCATGACGTAGTGGCTTCCTCGTAGATGGTCTGGAGATCCATGGTGTATGCTGAAATGAAGAACTGTCTGCTTTTTTTCTTTTTATTGTAGAACAAGGCCCTTGGGTATCTGGGGGGGGCGGGGTTAAAGCATCCGCTTACTTAGTTTTCTTCTGACGCTGTATCTTCTTGAGGCTCTTTTGCATCGTAATCTTTACGATTCGTATATATTATGCACTTCTTTAAATGAACAAGGCTCTGACGCTGTTGGCTCTGTACAAAGAGAGCATCCAACGGTTGCAACATTTTCAATTCCAGTACATCCCAACTGTTAAAAGGAATAAGCAGACGCAGTCTGGTATCCCCAGTCAGGCCACCACCCCTAAGTTTGTGGTTTCGGATTGCCTCGGTGCCGATATAGAACTCCACGCTGCCGCACGGTCGGCCATTCTTTCTTTGTATTTTCACCCTGTGAAATATTTGTCCTGAGGAGTCCGGGGTACCTTCCCAACGGGTCTCGTGGCCCGTGAACACACTATACCCCTTGGTGATAAGGCTCAGTTCAGGACACACAACCTTGCGAAAAACCGACCAGTCT
>NW_022265539.1:0-11220 GCF_002021735.2 Oncorhynchus kisutch | reverse complement strand
TGTCACGTGTCAAAATTTTGATTGATGACCCTATGTGAACCTATGTGAACGCTATGTGAACCCTATGTAGTGATGACGTGTGCATGTCTTCTGGTCAGGCAAGCCTGGTTAGGTGGGGGCTATGGGGTGAGTAAGGGTCCATTTGACAGGCCGTTAATGATTGATGACCCAAGCCTGATAGGCAAGCCTGGTTAGGTGGGGGCTATGGGGTGAGTAAGGGTCCATTTGACAGGCCGTTAATGATTGATGACCCAAGCCTGATTTATGACCCTATGTAATGATTTATGACCCTATGTCATGTAGAAGGGTGCATGCCCTGGGTTGAGTAAGTGACCATGTGTCAGGTCAACCTGTTACTGTTTCTCACGGTTTGGGTTGGTTAAGGCCCCTTATAAAGCGCTGAACAATACCTGTTTAAGACTGTACATGATAACCCCCCTGAATATTAAACAAAATGACACCTATGCCAATTTTAGGGATGTTATGCTCGGCTTGTCATGAACCCAGTGACCAAAGCCTTGAAGAAGTTCTGTGTGAAGCTCCAGAATGTTTTTAAAGGATTTTTGGGTACGAGTGAGGGCCACATGTCTTACATATTCCACCCGGAGGATTCTACGGTAAAGATATTCACAGACCGTGGACCCAAACCCCTTTATCCTGCAAAACCTGGGAGTTTTCCCCCGGCTCTGGGGATGAGAGAATGGCTAAACATCAGGCTGGCTCTTTGTAAAATTGAACAGGTCCTGAGTGTTACAAATGTGCCAGGATATGCGTTGGAAGAACAGGTCTGCGGCCGCAGTGATCTCAAGGCTCTAAGAATTGCTTTCAATGGACTATAGCCCTGACAACAAAGTGACAATTTAGCCTGTGACCTTTATGATAAGGCTATGCTACAAAGTCTGTCAATTCTCCTGTAGCTTCCAGAGCACGCAAACATGTAAACTTTTTTATTCCTGTGTTTAGTTTTAAATGGGTGGATTATCCAATTTTCATAACACTTATGAATAAGCTGGACATTCTCTTCCAAAATGGGGAACAGTTAAGCGCTGGGCGAGGCTTTCCTTGAGACAGAGTCAAGACCAAAAGGCCCGACGGAGGATCTACCCCTGGAGTGAAAACTTACCAAGTGTTGATGGACCTAGCAAGAGAGCCTTGCCTTTTGAGGGCGAACTCGACACGGACAATGGCGGTTGGTTGCATAAGCTCCCAGGATCTGTAAGAAAGGCATCGTAAATACCTTAAGAATGTAAGGATATAAAATGTATGTACTAAATATTTGAATGAAATAAATGGTTTTAAAATCAGAATCTCACCACGTATGAACTCTCGCGTTTGTTCACTCTTAGCGCCGTCTGTCCCTGAGAAAAAACTTGCGGAAAAAGCCATGTGCGCGCGTATGTCGTGAGGGAGTTTTCTGTAGGGCTGTGTGTGTGTGTGTGTGTGTGTGTGTGTGTGTGTGTGTGTGTGTTTCAAAAACAGAAAAAGGGGGGGGCGGGTTGTTTGTTAAAAAAATACCCCTTGCATGCCTGGTGGGTCGTTTGAAACCAAGGTTTACACTAGCCTGAAAACAGATGCCTACCCCCCAACAATAATATTGTGTCTTACGACTCCTAATCTTAAAGGCCTTTCATAAAACTATTTTTTTAGGTGGGCTAAAAAGTCATTCATCCAGCGATGTCGAGACCCAAACCACCCCCATGCATCTAGGTGCTAGCACCCCGGAGATTTTAGAAGATCCAAAAGGATCCTAATGTTTAGACACACCCAATACCATGTGTTTTGAAATGTGTCAAATATACCATGGGCGGGGGTATAGCCCGAAAAAAACGACAAACCCCAAATGCTATGTAAAAAATCATTCAGGGGTTTTTTCTCTAGGTCGTAGGGTACAAAAGCGCTAGAAACCATGGGCAATGTTAGCAGCGTTTTAGTTCCGATGCAAACAGCACCTCCAGAAACTCCAAGAATCGTTATCGGACTGAAGCGTTAAAAAAGATAATCGGGGAAAACAGTCTAATGGATCTATCGCAAGGTGAGTTCTTGAAATAAATCTTTATTAGATTTGGTTGTTGTGGGGAATTGTTTGAAAAGCGTGGGATGTTATAGAATATTAAACAATCATTAGGATCAGTATGCTTACCGTATAACAAGGCAATATTAGCTAAAGTGATTATAGCTTTAATATTGTCGAATGTTTTATAGATTCTGAAGCATTCACGCAGATACTCCGAGGTATAACTGAGCTCGAACATCCAATGGGGCTCCGGAACAAAGTGCAGACAAACAAACGCCTGCCCTGAATTGTAAACGTAAGTAAGCTCCAAGAATTCCATACATAAAAATATTTATACCTTAAAAACAAAAAGTGTGGGCATCTTATATTAAAAGTTATTTTATATGTTTACAGAGGACCTAAAGCCTAGAAGGTTAAACGAGGCCCTATGGAGCCTGAACGTTTTCTGCGAAGCATATGACTACGAGACAATTCTGCCCTACTCCCAGGATGTATTTACACAAAAGCAGCGAACAGAGACTTTAAACGGCAGGTCAACTCCCCTTGGCCAGGACAACGTTGTCCCCCATATTTCTAAACACCAAAGGATAATTAGTGCTCAGATCCACAGTTCCGCTTCACCCGAACAATTCTACTTGGCCGATATTCACGAGACGTCGTTCCAAGGACTAGGTATGAATCAATTATATATTATTATTTATATATATTATTATTTTAATATTTATATATTTTTTTTATGCCGGAATATGTTAAAACAAGGCCTAATGCTGTTTATTTTTTTATTTTTATTATTATTATTTTTTTTCAGGCTCACCATCTACCGAACCTGCAGATGCTGTAATACAGGTTGAACAAAGACATCAGCCCCTGGTTTCAGAGCTTCTTCAGAACAGCCCTCGTCAAAAAAGCCGAGGTATTTAATTAATGTATTGTTAATATATAGGCTTATATCTGAAATGTATTTGGCATTTTTAACATATTTTAGGGTTAATAACCTATTTTTGTATGTATTATTTTTATTTCAGACTCCTCACCGGCTTATAAAGATAACGCACAAACATCGGAGGATGCCCAGACAAGCATCCCCGAGGAGGCTCCAAAGACACCAGTCAAGAAAACAGCGAAACCTGATGATGTCAAAGATTTAAATGACATTTCTGAGGTAGACGATTTGATGTTCTGTGAAGCTGCCACCTTCTTGAATCGGCCAATTCTGTGGGGGAAACAGCAGATTCTGAAATAGACCAAGAACGTTTTTCAAAGCGTTTACCCTGGGTTTAAAATCACGAAAGGCTCTACTCCAGAGGCGCATGTGTATTCTACTCGAGCATCAATACAATCAGGATGTGTCATTCTGGCGTAGCGAGCTACCCCGTATGTTAAAAAACATTAGGGCTAAAACAAGCAAATACCGCCGTTAAAAAACACACATGTAAACACACCACACACACACATCCTTAATTAGACAGATGGCGCCCCCTATAGACCAAAGTGAGACAATTGAAACCCTCTTAGCCAGGATCCCTACAGAGCTCCAAGATATAGTTAACCATATGAATGATTCGGGGGTAATTGACATAATGACAATAGATGAAAATCTATTATCCCAGATTCCCTCCGAACTCATAGACATTATTACACGTATGAATGAGTCAGGGCCTTCCGAGGAAAACATGTTAACACAGATTCCCGAAACCATCATATCTCTAATTACCCAGCTTAACGCGAGCCCTAGGTTTAATTCGGCCCCACAGACACCTCTAAGACAGCCTTTAACAACATTGTCCGAAGAGTCTGAAAGTCAATATGATGTTTTTGAACAGTTGGACAAATGTCTAGCAAATCTGGAGGGGGGCGGTCTTGAGATCAGTGTACAGAACGAGAGCGCTAGGTTTAATTCGGCACCCCAGACACCTATAAATCAGCCTTTAACACCAATGTCCGAAGAGTCTGAAACCCAATACGATGTTTTTGAACAGTTGGACAATTGCCTAGCAAATCTGGAGGGGGGAGGTCTTGATCGAAGTGTACATGTTTTGCGTCGAAATAAATTCAACAATATTGAGGTTCGCCAGTTTTTCAATTTCGCATGGGGGGGTCAGATTCGGGAATATGCTGTGTTTTACGTAATGCTTATGGACACTTTGAATGAACTGTTAGCGAGGATTAGAGATTATAGCGAACCTAGGGATCTCTTACAGTTGGAAATTTGTGGAGACAGTCTACAGAGCAAGGTATCGCTTATTTTACAGAATGGTGAAGCAGAGCTTGAACAATTTGTTAAACTGCTAGAACGCCTTGTTCAGTCAAATTTAAACGTGCTAGCAGATAGGACCCTCGAACTTGTAGTACAATTAGTACGACAACCACAAGGGGGCGGGGTCAGAGACGAAAGCTCGAGAGTTTAATGCAGTCCGAAATCATAAGCAATAAAAGGGCCTATCTCATAAACGTTCACAATCCAGGTAATAAGCTATGTTTTGCCATAGGTTTGGCCCACTTACTCAGCCCAGGATGTACTGATCAAGCCGCGTTACAAAAAGCTCGAGAGCTACAAACTGCGGTGGGTCTCGGTATACAGGATGCTGTGGCTTTCTCAGACATAGTCGAATTTGAAAACTTTCTGAACATCAAGATTGTGGTTTTGTACCACAGTAGGGCTAATGACGCTCTCCTCAAGTTCCAAAATATACCCGAACCACATCCTAGACTATGTACTTTATGTGCAAAATGAGCATTACTATGCCGTAACTAAATCACAGCTTTTTAGGCGCGCCAATGTCTGTCCAGCCTGTCATACCGGCTACACACGCATGGGGGGCAACTCGTGCCGTTACACCTGTTCAGTATGTCTGGATAAAACATTGCCCTATGCAGCCGCCTAAACTGACCCCCTGTGCGGATTGTCACCGCACATGTCGTTCGGCCTACTGTTACGAAAAACACAAACTAAACATGGCATCCCAAGGCATGTAAAATCTGTAAGCAGTTGTGACATTAACAAGAAATGTCCCACAAATGTCATTGCAATTACAACCTTAAATCGATAGCCCTAAAACCTCATGTTTGTGGGAATTATACACTGCCCAATCTGTAAAGGTCCTTTGAAAAGCAGAGACGCTGCGGAAGCGGTTCAAGAAGTAACACATGAGTGTTACATTCAGCCCTTGGCTGAAGATGAACATACAGAGAAATATGTGTTTTATGATTTGAGACAAATCAGCAATCAGGGGTTCATTTGCCTATTTTTGTGTCAACCATGACTTTCAAGGGTGAAAAATGGTCGGCCGAGGGACCCAATTGTGCCCGGCTCTTTCTAAAACATTTTAGAAAAGCCCAGTACAGAAACTTCACGTTTATAGCTCACAATGCTAGGGCCTATGACGCCTATCTGCTTCTGAACCCTTTGATACAGCAAGGCGTGGCCCCCAGTGTCATAGCTCAAGGGAGTAAAATATTATGCTTTGTTGACCCCGCCTTCAAACAGAGATACATTGACAGCTTAAGCTTCTTACCCATGAGATTGGCTCAAATGCCAGAGGCCTTGGGTTTTGAAAACTCTGTCAAAGGCTATTTCCCTCATTTCTTCACATCTGAGGAGAATCTACATTATATAGGATCTTATCCAGCCCCCGAAATGTACGGGTGTGATCAAATGTCTCCCAAAGAGCGTGAGAGATTCATGACATGGTACGAGACCGTAAGACATGGCACTTTTGATTTCCATAAAGAGATGGAATCATACTGTGACAATGACGTTGTTATACTTCGTGAAGGATGCCTCAGATTCAGAGAAGAGGTAATCAAAGATGCGGGCATTGACCCCTGGAGCTGTACAACTATTGCATCAGCGTGCATGAAAACCTATCGTACACACTATCTAACTCCTGAATCTATAGCTATCCCATCGCCAGACAACTACCGACGCCAATTCAAGGCCTACTCTAGTGGTTCCATTCAATGGTTGGAGTACTTGGCCCAGGATAAAGATATTTTTATCCAACATGCTTTGAATCGGGGGGAGAAGGCTTTTGGGCCTTACCATGTAGATGGATACACACAGATTGACGGGGTTGAGACAGTGTATGAGTACAACGGTTGTTTCTTCCACGGTTGTAAATTATGCTTTGTCCCCCACACCTTGTGTGTCCTAACCCAAAAGACTTTTGGGGAAATGTACCAAGAGTTTCAAGACAAACTGAATTCTTTAAAGGCTACTTACGGGTTAAAAGTTGTGGTTTTGTGGGAGCACGAATGGACAGCCCTCAAAAAGGCAGATCCTAGTGTTAAGGCCTTCCTTACCCATTATGACCCTCCAGAGCCCCTGGAACCGCGACAGGCCTTGTTTGGAGGCCGGACCAATGCTTTGACATTGCGTTATGTAGCTCAACCCGACGAGACAATAGGCTATGTAGATTTTACATCCCTATATCCTCATGTAATGAGTTCCTCATTCTATCCTATAGGGCATCCTGAAATTATTCACAGCGACTTTGACGAACCCCAAAATTATTTTGGTTTAATCAAAGCGACTGTCTACCCTCCTAGGGGGCTGTTTATACCTGTGTTGCCTTACAAGGGTCCTAAAGGAAAACTTTTCTTTCCCCTTTGTCGCACATGCTGTGAAAACCACAACCAGGAAAACCCCTGTGATCACACAGATCAAGAAAGAGCCCTGACCGGTGTATGGGTCACTGTAGAATTCTCTAAGGCTTTAGAGAAGGGGTATCGTGTGGCCAAAATCTTTGAAGTGTGGAACTTTTCCAGGAAATCAGACACACTTTTTAAAGAGTACATCAAAACCTTCTTGAGATGCAAGCAGATGGCTTCAGGCTATCCTGCATCGGTCACAGATCAAGAAAGTAAAGACCAGTACATTCAAGACTACCATGACAGAGAAGGCATACTTCTTGACCCTGACAGAATAGAGGTCAACAAAACCAAAAGAAATGTGTCGAAATTGTACTTGAACTCCCTTTGGGGGAAATTAGCGCAGAGATGCAATATGCTAACAACTTCGATCATTAAAGACCCCGAAGAATTTTTGTAATTTGTTTTTTCGGACCAATACGAAATTTCACATTTTTCCTTCTTGAGTCAAGACATTGCCTTGGTGCAATGGAGGCGCCACCAAAAGTGGGTTCTACCCCCGGGTAATGTAAATGTGTTTCTTGCAGCATTTACCACAGCCTATGGCCGCCTTGAACTGTACACCCTCATGGAACAGCTTCAGAGGCGGGTTCTTTACCACGACACAGACTCTGTGGTCTATGTAAGCAAACCGGGGGATTGGACCCCCCCACTTAGCAACTATCTTGGGGGTTTAACGAGTGAACTCGAAGAGGGTGACCATATTACAGAATGGTCCTCATGTGGTCCAAAAAGCTATGCTTTTAGGACTAAAGCCAATCACGTGGTGTTGAAAGCCAAAGGCGTGACTCAAAACTATGAAAATGCACCGCGTGTAAACTTGGAATCAATCACGCGCTTGGTCGAGGGGTTCGTAAAGGACAAGAATAGTGACTTGGAGATTTTGAGCTCCTACAACAAAATAGTGAGGGATAAAAAGGGGTTCCATCTAAGAAACGCACCACTCACTAAAAGATTCAGGGTAGTCTATGACAAGAGACAGCTATTGCCTGACGGTACCACATTGCCCTTTGGCTACTGACTTATGCTACAAGCCCCAGTGTGTCTTAAAGCTTAAGATATTATGACTGCTGTCGAGGGTTTTGACCCCCGTCTACAATTGCCTTTTTCAGCATTAATTGCAGGCCCTTCAAACAGTGGTAAAACTTTTTTTGTAAAAAGTATTTTAGAGAATTCTGAACATGTGTTATCTCAAAAGCCTGACAATATTGTATGGTGTTATTCATGTTACCAACCTCTGTATGATGAATTATTGAAGACAATAAAAATCAAGTTTGTTGAAGGAATACCCGATTCTCTGTCTGATGATGAACTTCTCCCCCCACATGTAAATAATCTGCTGGTTTTGGACGATATGCTATTTGCTGGTAGCGAACACCCTGAAATTGCACGAGCTTTTACCCAATATACTCATCATAGAAACCTGTCCGTGCTTTACTTGGTCCAGAATGTGTTTCACCAAGGTAAAAATAGTCGGACCATTAGCTTGAATGCCAACTACATGGTATTGTTTAAAAATCCTAGAGACAAACTGCAAATTAGCACTCTAGCTCAGCAGATGTACCCTGGACGGAAATCATACTTTATGGAGAGCTATGAGGACGCTACCAAAGAGCCATTTTCTTATTTAATCGTGGATTTAAAAGCAAATACTCCAGAACACCTTAGGCTACGTACAGGGCTGTTTCCGGGGGAGAGGCCTGCTGCATACCTTCCTAAAAAGTAAACGCTATGTCTCTGCGTTTAAAAAGAAACCTCCCCCTCTTGAGAAGGCTAGTGGGTTCTACAGCTAAAGAACGGAAGGCCATCTTGGGTCGCTGTTCTTCAGATCTCATATTAGCCCTATGTGAGATTGCTTTGAATCTTCTCAAAGGACGCATTCCACTCACCCTGAACCAATTGAAAAAATTAAGGAGACAAAAGACAGCGATCAAACTCTTTGCCAATAAAAGGGCCAGTCTTCAAAAGAAAAGACATAGTATACAACAGTCTGGGGGTTTTCTTCTACCTTTACTCAGTATAGCCGTGCCCTTCATCACCAGCCTTATTGCGGCCAGACGTGGGGGTTGAACACGTGGTGTGATGGCCACTAAAATGTACTTGGTGCCTCAACAAGAGTTGGATAGACTTAAAAAACAAATGCAGGGTCCTGAAGATATCAGACAAACAGCGGAAAATGATTTGGATACGGCCATGAAGGATGTTTTGAACCGAAAAGGATTGAACCCCTATGATAAGATTCAAAAATACACAAACCTAATGCAAAGGTATTTGACTCGGGTAAAGCAAGGGGAGAGAGAGACTAACCATTTAACCCTTTCCCTACCGGACCCTTTAACAGATGTCGAACCTAACGATAGCCATGCCCCTGTAAGGCCTGTACCGTCGATCTTACCTAGTGGAGATAATATGTCGGGTGAAGCTCAAATGCCATTTGAAGATAAAGTTATGCATGACCTACTGACACATGTGCCTTTACGTAACAGGAAGAATGTTAAATACATTATGAACAAGATAAAAGACTCAAAGGGGATAGCTGCTTGGAACGACTCTGGAGAGTTTATCCTTCAGGGCTCTGTGGTTAGGGGGTCCCATATGCAGGACTTGCTTAAAAGTACCACGGCTGCCCACAAGGTTGCTGATGACCGAAGGCCTCCCGGCTGGCGTCAGTTTCTTAAGGCCCTGGCAATCCTCAACATCCCCCTCTCCGGTGTACCCAACCATAAGCTTCGTCAACAGATTCAAGCTTTAAAACAAAAGCCTTCAACGAGATACAGCACCCCTAAAGATGCCCCAACGACACCGGCCCCATATGAAAGCGATGATGCTAACTCATTTACTCCCATGAACGTCTCAGGACCTTTTCCTAAACCCGATCTCTCGGCGTGGTTAGACTTTTGAAAATGACTTTTGAATGACTATGATTAAATTCAATAAATTTTTTATTTGAAAAATAAGCAAGTTAACATTTGTGGCATTCTTGAAACATATGACGTGAGCATACGCCTTGATTACGCGTTCTTAAAGGACACACATTTGAACACTTTTGATATTTTCTAACAAAACAAGATACAAGGTTATCATTACTTCTTAAATCATCCTTATAAAGAGACATAACATCTTCAAAAGAAACTCCCCGGGCTCTTTGGCACAGGTAAAATACACAGTGGTGACCGCATGTAGTGGAAAGGTTATCTTGCACTTGTTTGATGTTGTAGTAGATCTTTGTACCGTTTAGGGTCAAAAAATCTTTAATAGATTTAGGGAAATGTGAAAAACCGGGGGGAAAGCCATAGGAATCAAAAAAAGTTGAGATTTTTCGTCCACCTTCCTGTTCTAATGTCATAGCTAGCCAATGTTCACCAGGCATGTGTTTAGGATGGGTATTGACAATAAACATTGCAGGCCTCTCAGACCATATCTCAATAGGTAATTCATCACAAGCCAACACTCCACAAAATTGTTTTCCAATCAAGCGGCTCATGAGACCGTCCAACTCTTGGGTATTCATGTCTTTGTTCAAAGGTCCTTAATATTAATCCACTAAGACCTGTCTTCGGGCATTCACTTCCAAGATTGAATCAGAGCATGCGTAAACAATCATGCTAACTGTACAGGCTAAAGGTGTACGGAAACGCATTTCCAGCCTGAGGTTACCTTGGGACACCACAGACAGATTTCCTGAGGTGTCATCATCAGGTGATAAATTGAAAGCATACAATGTGTAACCCTCTGCAAAATCATTTCTGTCAATAGGTAAAGAGAGATCTTTTAGATGTCGCCCTGTAGCCAGGAATAGATTGTAAAATTCTCGCACAGATATGTTGTTATTAAATTGTGGTTGGAAAGCCTTCGCCGGAACCTGACGTCCGTCCTGACAGAGCGCTACATACTCTGCATTGAAGTGCTGAAAATTAAAGGGTTTTTTATCTAAACTGCCCGTATTAGAGGCGTGATCAACCAGACCTATAACCACATATCTAGGTAAAGGGCCTAGAAATAGGTTTTCTTGACTGCAGATTCTACTGCCCACAGGTATGCTAAAGGTTTTCATGGTAATTCTTTGGAGAGGGTAAAGGGCATTTCCTTTCATCAAAGCATGTGAGTGACCCAGGCGCACGGCCGGAGATACAGATACTTTTTTAATAAAAAGGGTTGCCCCCAACACTTTCAAACTAAAATCCCCGTCTTGGGGAGACATCAGGCAAAAATCATCCTTGGCCCTGGTTAATTTTAATCTTAAATCAACCGAATTTAAGAGTAACCGTTCTTGAAAGAAAATGTCAGAGTGTATAGGGCCTAGCAAATGAAACTCTCGAGATTCGGCGCAGTAGCGAGCTCGTGCCGCTAGTCCTTTGTTTGCACCGGTGGAAGGGTCTGTCGATTCCATAGAGGCTCCTGCAGTATCCTTGCTAAACAGCCCGGCGCTAAATTGGGTTTTGAGAGTGTCTTCGGAGTAGTTTAGTAAACACTCCATGATGGCTCTATAAGGGTATGTAGCGCTGCTTTGACTGATTAGGCGTTCACCCAAAGTCACATCAACTTGGGAGAAAATG